>NC_089779.1:18837332-18849832 GCF_040412425.1 Macrobrachium rosenbergii
AGGCGCTTGTCAGTTCAAAGGGCGCTTTTCCAGTCATTAGTGTAGTAATGAGTATAATCTCATCACAGGGTTACCTGCCCTTCAGAGATGATTATGCCGGGTATATCAGAAGACCAGTGGCTTCTACTTATACTTAAAAAAGATGGCTTTGGAAATATGACGTCTGTATTTAATTAGACACGTTATAAAACTAATTAATGCCACAAGGTTAAGTGTTAATGTTAGGTGCTAATGTTAGTATCTTTGTCCAAGGCTTAATAAGGATTTGTAACGAGGTAACATCACTGAAAAATAATATTTTGTTTTTCGTTAGATATAGTGTGGGTGGCTTTCTCTGTTTTTGTTGTCAGGTAAATAATTTTCTTATTTTAGTGGTATTTTCAAATCGAGTAATGCGTTACCAGCATCATCGCTGGAAATTCTAATGTAGGCTTTTGTTTTTGTGGAAATTGATTTTGAATTGGAGGAAGTTATAGAAAAATTTTGAAGAATATAGGAAAGCGACTTTGCCATGTCTTATAGGACCACGAAACGGTTTTTTTTTAAACCAATCTTTTTAAAAGAAAAAGTAAGCTTCTTTTGTACTTTAGTTGGGACATTGCGTTGGTAATGATTTTTATCATCCTTCTGGTATATTCATAAGTTTTATATTTAAGTACATTTGACATTCTTAGAAATATCCTTTTAACAGGCATACAGTGAACTGTAGGAATGCAGGATTTCCTTTAAAGAAAAATACGACGATTGTTGAAAATTTAGTCTGAATGTCTTTGTCGAAGTAACTGCTAATCTAGACACTTCCTGACAGCCATTAAACTTTCAGGAAACAGTTGATAAATGCGATGCCCTTCTAAAAGTGACCGGATGTATTCAAGATACCTCAGCAGTTGATATTATGTCCGGGTGTATTCAGATGGACTTCAGCGCTATCTTGTACTACGTTCAACGTAGGTTTCTTATTTATAAGTCGTAACGTTTTTAAGTGACCAGTTGTCGTTATTTTAGGGGGGTTGTGTGTTATTCTAGACCTGTCATACCCGGTATTTCACAAGGATACTTGCTGGTTTTTCATCTTTACGAATGATAAGCTTGTTGGCTTGAGAAATGATGTGGTACCACATGCAGATGATACAACCCTTTTTGTAAGTATTTGCCTTACTTCCGTGTGGTTAATATTCTCGATTGAGATTTGGAAAAGACGGGGAGTGGTGTACGCGGCATGGGATAATATTAAACCCCAGCAAAACCAAGGTTTTATTGATTAGCCGATCTCGTATCATGTTCCACTCATGAATTCCCTGCTTATATAGTGATTTTGAGTAGATGACTATGCCTCTGACTCCTGACTTTTCGGCAACACTTACAAGAATATACTTATACTCAACTTAGCCCCCCCAAAAACCCTGGTGTTTTTCCTAAGGCTTCCTGAACCTGTAGGGATGACGGTATTAGTGCCAGAGTTTTTGTATTGCTACCGCTGCTGGACTATTTAGCTCCAGAGAGTTGTATCTTTTAGAGACAGTTACTCGCAGGCAGGTTTCTTTCAGCCGCAAGGCAGGTTTCTGTCGCCCTATCAGTTTTATTTAGAATTAAGACCACATTCGAGAGCATCTCCTGTTTAGCCATCTCCAGAGGTATATTCCAGCAGCAGATATCTTTCCTGCAATCACTCTTAGTGTTTGTGATGCTGGAGTTTTGCTGACCCGGATTCTGTTCAAGAACCCCAGTGCCACGTTACCCATAGAGGTCTTCAAGTTCTCTGCCGGAAAACTGTGGTTTATGGTTTCAGATTTGACAGAAGTTTGTTATATTATTGTAATGTGACGCCTTCTTAGAGTTTTGATGGTTGTTTCGTTTAGCATTATGAGGTAAGTAAGTGCGTTCTAGAGAGAGAGAACGCACTTACTTATCACACAATGCTAAATGAAACAACATTTTATATATATATATATATATATATATATATATATATATATATATATATATATATATATATATATATATATATATATAGAGAGAGAGAGAGAGAGAGAGAGAGAGAGAGAGAGAGAGAGAGAGTCTTGCATACTCGATTTCGGTGACTTAAAGGGGAATGACTTACGTAGCTAATTTTTCCCATTCAATACTGGTACGTGTGAAAAATGCATCGCCAGCGAAGCCTGTATGAAAAAAGTCCAGTATGTGGAGGAAGAGAACTGGGATTAAGGACCGCCTCGGTGAGCGTACGAGTCGATTGCAATTGATCTTGAAAAGCGAAGGCCACCTTCTGCGTCATCCGCTGTGCCTGTCTGTCTGTCTGTCTGTCTGTCTGTCATCAATTCTTCAGGCACTGACGTTAACCACCAGGATCGTTTTCATTTCCACTTTCCCGTTTAGACTTCATTTCCTGTTTCTCTATTTTTTTCTGTTAGGCGATTTTCTGCTCTGTGAAGGCGAATGTGACATGAGCTGCCCCCATAGTGGGTGCACTGTAGGCATTACTTGAGAATCTTTTGCAGCATCCCTTCCTTAAGCCCCCAGCTGCTATAACCCCTTTCATTCCTTTTACTGTACCTCCGTTCATATTCTCTTTCATTCATCTGACTCTCCTCAACCCTCTCATAACAATCATTTCACAGCGCAACAGCGAGATTTTTGCTCCTGTGACACCTTCCAAACCTTCTTCCTTCCTGTCAATTTCCCTTGCAGCGCTGAATGACCTCATCGGTCCCACCTCCTGGCTTTTGGCCTAAATTCTGTAATCGAATTCCTGTGAAATGAACTGCTCGTAGATCATTTTTTTTTTTTTTTCATTTTCTTCTCTCTTGCTTTGAATTTCTCTCTATTATGTTTTCCGTAAATCCTCTAGTGTCTTGTGTTTCAAGAGACGGATCTCCCCCCCCCCTTTCCTTCCGATGATGGGATGTTATTAACCACAGTCGTTGCTACGCCAGTTAACAGAAGTCATCGGTTATTTGTTGGTGGGACCCACTTTTCCCGTAGACTTTTTGACGCGTGTTTCTTAATAGTCATTTTTTGGTGGTTCCGTACAGCGCCTTCCATTCAGGCATTATGATTTAATGTAATTGTAGTGTTGTGTGTTTAAATATCCTGACACCTTCGTTTATCGTATAAAACTTGGCTAAATCATGATCAAATTGAATATCATTAGAACAGCCGAATCTTATAACACTTAATCAAATCGAACATGACTAGAAAATTTATGTTAGAGATATATATTAGGTATTTTTTTCCTGAAAATGACCCAGAGGGTTAATTGCCATCAGATAGGTAATCTCTCTCTCTCTCTCTCTCTCTCTCTCTTTGGTATGTTAATGAGTTTTTTTTCTTTTTCAGGTATGCATATTGACGTGAAAAGGATTATAACTCGTAGAAAGGATGTTTTCACTACCATTGAAGGTTTTGTCGTAAGTATATATTTAATTGGCGTAGACATGGTGACCTCTTTCCAAAATTACGTACAATTTCCAGTCTGCAAGAAAGAAAGAAAAAAGCTTTTTAGATCGTAAATAGCAATCTTTTATTAATTATTATTAACTTGGGAAAGAACTTGTACAAATTCTCAGTAGAAATTGTACAGATTTTCGGTAGAAATTGTACAAATTATCGGTATAACTTGTACAAATTTTCAGTAGAACTTGTACAAAGTCTCAGTAGAAATTGTTCAAATTCTTGGTAGAAAATCATCTTGTACAAAGATGAATTAGTTTCATGTATCCGAAAGTATGGGCGATTCTCACGTAACTTAAGACGACGATTTCCGTTTGGCATATGAATGTACTGTATATGGAGAAATCAAAATTTTTCTGTGATCATTGATGATTGGCAAAATTGGTCCAGGGGTCATTTCTGTGTAGACGGTATGAACAATTCTTCAAGGACAGTTTAATCTTACGGAATGTGGCCTTTGGTTTCCGTAGAATTGACAATCATGTGGGTATAATTATTATAATAGCACTTTGTTAACGTTAATTGTGGCACTTTGCGTACACTGGACGTTTTTGTATGCAGGCAGAAATGCGTCAAAAGCATACGTAAATCAAAACAATTAAAACTCATCTCTCTCTCTCTCTCTCTCTCTCTCTCTCTCTCTCTCTCTCTCTCTCTCTCTCTCTCTCTCTCTCTCATACACACACACAGGATCAGATAATAGAATATTACGAATTTTCCATTGGATTAATCAGTTCCTGTAAACTGACGTGAAATTTGAATTTGAAGTCAGTGGCCCCCTGCGAACTTTTTCTGTATGAATAGGGTTTATCTTCTGAATAATAATAATAATAATAATAATAATAATAATAATAATAATAATAATAATAATAATAATAATATTATTATTATTATTATTATTAATATTATTATTAATATTATTATTATTATTATTATTATTATTATTATTATTATTATTATTATTATAAAGGTGATTATTTACTGTTGAAAGTTGTGGTATTCAGCTGCTAATTTCAGTATGTCAGTTATAGTTAAAATAAATCAGCGAAAGTCATGAATAATACAGTGAGTCGTTCTTATATCTAAACATTTTATATAGCTATTTAAGTTTTCAATTTATTTAAAATAACAATTAAAACAATTTCCCATTATAGTTCCAATATATCAGAGACAGTCGTGAACATTAAAAGTCGTTCCTGTGTGTAAACATTTTATTTAGATTTTTACGTTTTCAATTTTTTGGAAGTATTCATTTTTTTCGTTTTACATTTTCAATGTATTTTGAAAGTATGTATTTTTTTCGTTCTGCATCTTCAATTTATTTGAAAGTATTCATTTTTTTCGTTTTACATTTAAAATTTTTTGAAAGTATTCATTTTTTTCGTTCTACATTTTCAATTTATCATGAGAGTATTCTTTTTTTCCTTCTACATTTTCAATTTGTTTTGAAGGTATTCTTTTTTTTCGTTCTGCATTTTCAATTTATTTGAAAGTATTCTTTTTTTCGTTTTGCATTTTCAATTTATTTGAAAGTTTTCATATATTTTCGTTCTACATTTTCAATTATTTTACACTATTAAAATTTTTTTGTTCTACATTTTCAGTTTAATTGAAAGTATTCATTTTTGTCCCTCTAATTTGTCTTCCATACAGTGAACTTAGCGATTATAAATTCCAGCCAGATTATGTTATCGCTTTATCGTTCTCGGCTTTTAAGGTAATTTCTCTCTCTCTCTCTCTCTCTCTCTCTCTCTCTCTCTCTCTCTCTCTCTCTCTCTCTCTCTCTCTCTCTCTCTCTCTCGTCTTTTGTTTGTGTTGCCTGATGAATCATAGTTTCGTGTGAGTACGTGCAATGGCGGGATGTACTGTATACTTGGTACTCTTACATAATGTTGCTGTTATTGGTCCAGTTGGTCTTTCTCTGTATTTTTATGACATTTTATTTTTATTTCTCTATGGAGACACTTTTCCTGTGGAGACACTTTTCATGTGGAGATACTTTTCTTATGGGGGCACTTTTTTTATGGAGACACTTTTCTTGTGGATATACTTTTCATGTGGATGCACTTTTCATGTGGAGATACTTTTCTTACGGAGACACTTTTCTTACGGAGACACTTTTCTTGCGGAGACACTTTTCTTATGGTGACACTTTTAATGTGGAGTCACTTTTCCAATGGAGACACTTTTCTTATAGAGACACTTTTCTTGTATAGGTACTTTTTTTTTTGTAGCGACACTTTCTTACGGAGACACGTTTCTCCTGGAGACACTATCTGACGGAGACACTATTCTTACGGAGGCACTTTTCAGGTGGAAACACTTTTCTTACGGAGACACTTTTCTTGCTACCCCTTCTTCTTCTATTCAGGAAGATGACTTCCCTTTTACGGTGACGCCTATGAAGAGATAAAGCTTCCGGAATCGGGAAGACTCGTTGTGCCTTCTTGTTTTTTTTTTTATTACGCAACTTCCTTTCTCCAGCTGGATGCTCTCTCTCTCTCTCTCTCTCTCTCTCTCTCTCTCTCTCTCTCTCTCTCTCTCTCTCTCTCTCTCTCTCTCTAACCTTTCGGCAGTAATATCGATCTTCTTCCCCCTCCAATATTGCGAAATTCGACCTTTCTTGTTAAGTAAAATGCATAACACTTATAGAAGTGGTTTACTGTACAGCGTAAGTTTAGTGCGTAACGCTTATAGAAGTGGTTTGCTGTACAGCGTAAATCCAGGGCGTAACACTCATAGAGGTGGTTTACTGTACAGGGTAAATCCAGTGCGTGACACTTAAAGAGGTGGTTTACTGTACAGCGTAAATTCAGTGCGTAACGCTTATAGAGGTGGTTTACTGTACAGGGTAAATCCAGTGCGTAACACTTATAGAGGTGGTTTACTGTAGAGCGTAAATCCAGTGCGTAACACTTATAGAGGTGGTGTACTGTAGAGCGTAAATTGGTTTTTGTAATTAACCGATTATTTCTTTGCATTAACTAAAAGATAACACTTCCTTTCATGTGTGACACTGTAGACAATTTTCATACTTTTAATATCATTTATAAAACTCTTCCCAAATAAATTTATTTGTTTGTTTACTGTTGAAATTCGACCGCCACCTACGACCGCATTCGATTACCAGATTTATTATTGCAACGCTTATATGGCGTCGCATCCTTGTGGTTGGAGATGCTGATGACTTAGTGTCCCGTGGAATTTTTCTCGTATTAAAACTGACAGCCATTTCATTCTTGACTGTGCTGCGTAAGGCTTACTGCAGTGTTATATATATTTATATTTATGTTTATATATAATGAATGTTATATATATTATATATATAATTGTTTATATATATAATTTGTTTATATATTTTATGTGTATATATGTGTGTGTGTATGTATCCTCACAGTATGCACCTCCTTAAGAATACCATGAACTGGTTTCTTCCTTATGACAGACGCCAGATATTCATCTTCTCATCATGCTTATTACATAACTGGCTGGCCAACACATGGCTCCCTTGTGTAGTAAGGTTTTGTTTTCTTTTTTGCTTCATGTGTGCGGCTCTTCATTGCTCCGCACGAGGCTTACTAAGAAAGTTCGTGGCCCTCAGAGGAATGTATATACGCATCATAAAATAATAATAATAATAATAATAATAATAATAATAATAATAATAATAATAATAATAATAATAATAATAATAATAATAATCTTTGACCCGGACTCTGACCTCTGTTTTTATATGGATAGTTTTTCGTTGTCTGTAGAACCAGTCTAGAGTTTAATATTTTTATTATTAATTTCCTCGTTTATGACAAAGTTATGTGTACATCCTTTTAACGTGACGAATATATATATATATATATATATATATATATATATATATATATATATATATATATATATATATATATATATATATATATATGTACATTCATACACACTCATACATATGTATAATGTATGTGTATATATACTGTATATGTATGTATGTATATATATATATATATATATATATATATATATATATATATATATATATATATATATATATATATACATTTAAGCATCGTTCAGTAAGAAGGTATTAATTTTTACAGTATAGATTTTTACACAAACGGCATATATATATATATATATATATATATATATATATATATATATATATATATATATATATATATATATATATATATATATATATATATATATATATATATATATATATATATATATATGTGTGTGTGTGTGTGTGTGTGTGTGTGTGTCTATGTATGTATGTATTTGTGTGTGTGTGTATATATATATATATATATATATATATATATATATATATATATATATATATATATATATATATGTCCAATAATCCTATGCAAATGAATACCTTCCTCCTTCTCGAACGATACTCAAATATGACGCAGAAGAATTTCAGGACATTATTATTTCATATTCAACCGTGCTTTAAACGCTTTGTACGGTCCATGTATGGGGGCTGTACTGCCGGCCGATTAAGTATTGGACGTTGTACTTTGCACTCGTCTGCTGTTGCTGGGTGTAGTAAACAGAGCGTTTTATTTATTCACGGGGCGTTCTTGGAGGAGTAGCTAGGGCTTGTATGGGACGCCATTACTCCAAGGAGCGGGACTTGTTTATAGGTAGCGCCAGCAACAAGTTAAACAAACTGGTTGTTCCCCTTCAGAAGTTCCCGTCAGTGCACCTCACGCCGTGCACTGAAGGGTTTATTACTCAAGGTTATTAGCTTGTCTCTTCGACACTTATAGCCGCAACCTCTCTCATTTCTGTGGCTGTACCTCCGTTCATACTCTCTTTCTTCCATCTTACTTTCCACCTTCTCGTAGCAGTGTTTTCATAGTGAAATTGTGAGATCCCCCCCCCCCCCCGGTTACACATTACGACCTTCTTATTCCTGTCACTTTCCCTTTGAGCGTTGAATGTCCTCATAGGTCCCAGGGCTTTTGGCCTAAATTTTATCATTTATTCCATTCCACATGTTCTTGAAAGAATGAGGTTGAATGGTCTTGAAAATAGGAGGGACAGTAAGAAAATATTCTTTTTTTTTTTTAGATAGGGTTAATCGAGATCACATTTGCCACTTGGGAAATTTGAGGTTTGTCACTGATGCGAATTATTCTTAACATCCTTCTACAAGACAACACAGTGATACATAATAATATTCTTAAGAAGAAGTTTGTCTCAAGGCCTTAATTCAGTTTTCACTTGAGGATTCAAAAAAGGAAATTTAATGAAGTGTCGAACTCACAGCAGAATGGTTTTTTTTTTTGCCCATCTCTGTTCTCCCCCTCTTCAGTACATTTGCACCTGTAAACCCTCTAAATGCGGTGCCTCAACTTCCTCTTAGATTGGACAGGTGTTGTGTTAATGCGCCTCTGGTCAGAAAATGTCTGTGATTGGGTAATCTTCCCATGAAAAATGTAATGGACTTACAAGAAATAGCTTTTGAAGACATCTCTCTCTCTCTCTCTCTCTCTCTCTCTCTCTCTCTCTCTCTCTCTCTCTCTCTCTCTCTCTCACACATTTGTAACGTCATGGGGTAATGAACGTCCAAGCCATTGTTGACATGACGCGTTGTTTGTGTTTACGTTTGGGCTCATTTTTTAGGGGGTAAACGAGAGTTACCTAATTTTTACTTTCTTTATTAGTTTATTAGATAAGCAACATGTTAACTGTGGTATCAACGAATACATACAATTTCGCACCATACTGTGGAAACAGTTGTTGTTATTATTATTATTATTATTATTATTATTATTATTATTATTATTATTATTATTCAGAAGATGAACCCTTTTCATATGGAACAAGCCCACCACGGGGCCCATTGAGTTGAAATTCAAACAGAAAGTTATGGAAAATATAGAAAGAAGAGATCACTTATTAAAAGGTTTTGCCAAATTACCTGGCAACATATTTCACACGGATCTTTTATTGTAGTGTAGATGATGAATATAATTTCCTAAAAATACCCACTTATTGTGAAAAGATCTTGCCCTATAACATTCAGTACGAAAGAATTATACTATAGTCTTTTCGTGTAGGTCAGAAAGTGGCTATTTTGTGGTTGTGTATGAACTGGCCCATAAGATTACTTTGTTTATTAGGCCACAATAGTGTTCGTTTGTTTTATATTGTTATCATGGAACCCATATGATGGTTTTGTGGTCACACATTAGATCCGTAATATGATTAGTCAGAAGATGAACCCTGTTCATATGGAACAAGCGCACTAAAGGGGCCATTGACTCGAAGTTCAAGCTTCCAAAGAATGTGGTGTTCATTAGGAGGAAGTGACAAAGGTAATGGGAAATACAGAAAGAAGTGATCATAAATCATTGGTTGAAAATATAAATGAATTATTAAAATACAATGTGAATTGTTCTAGGTACGTAGTAATGCATTCCATCTTCGCTTGAACTTTCGAGGTTCCAACTACACGACATTCTTGTAGTTGATTTGTTTTGTGACAAGTTCCTATGATTTTGGCCCGTCCTTGAGTAAGTGGGGGGTTTGAAGATTACAAAACAGATTTCGGTTGTCCCATAGCAGAAAGTATTAGATAATGACCATCTCGTTTTCACTCGTCGTTTCATCACATGTAACCTTGGGCTGATATCTAGAAGGACAAATATTCCCCTAATTATAAGAGTAACATTGCTTGTGAAAGCATTTACACACGCTAAATGTTTTAGCCTTCATGCGCAGTGGAAAGCTGCTGTAGAAAACGCATACGCTGAAGTTTTTGCGTAATCAGATTGAAGAACTTAATTCTTTGGCGTAGTAGAACGTAGCTAGCCCACCAAATGAGGTCGCATTTCTCGCTTTTATCGAAGTCTTATCATCAGCCTGTAAAGGTAGATATCACTTTAAATTGAATTTTTTGTTGTTGCTGTTGTGGCAACCCTGTTTTTTTTTTTTTTTTTTTTTTTATCTCGGAACCTTCACGTGATTTTCTCCAGTTCGTAGAAAGGCATCTAGTAATGTGCTGCTCTGTAGCCCAACTATCATTGCGAATGATCGTTCAGAAAATTATAGGACGTTGAAGTATTTATCAATGAGTATATTTTTTCAGAAATGCCACCAGTTGATCCCCTTGCGGGAGTTACTGCCATGCTGCCTTTATGGCTGATTTCTATCTCTGAGTAGTACAGCGATGGGCTCACGTTTCAGAGGTCCTTGGATTATGTAAATGGGGACCAGCATCTGCTTTTTTTTTTTAATAAATGAGTGGGATCTCTTCTTTTTGTATTTCCGTTTATCTCCTCTTACTTCTTCCTAATGAGCACCATAATATTCTTTGGAAGCTTGAATTTCAAGCCAGTGGCCCCTGTGGTGGGCTTGTTCCATGTGAATAGGGTTCATCTTCTGAATAATAATAATAATAATAATAATAATAATAATAATAATAATAATAATAGTAATAATAATAATAAACTTCTGAACCGCTGAACCGTGTGCAGAAATTTCTAGTAACATTATCTGCATCATACACCCGCACGGAAGCACAGAAGTACTCAGAAAGTAACGCGCCCAGTCCCCCCTGTACTTTCTGCACCACTCACCTCTCTATCTTGCAGGCACTCTATATATATATATATATATATATATATATATATATATATATATATATATATATATATATATATATATATATATATATATACACACACACAGTGTATTTATGGTTTAATTCTTACGGAATGGATATCATTCATGAAACATAGCTGGTCTGTTTTGTGTGTTATAGAGAGAGAGAGAGAGAGAGAGAGAGAGAGAGAGAGAGAGAGAGAGAGAGAGAGGGGGGGATTACTCGGAGAAACCAGTTGTTCAGGTTCCTCATTCAGAGCGTCAAAGGGAGATTTCCACATCGCTCGACTGAACTTACAATGCTCAAGAAAGCTGGTTTATTTATCCATCCTGACTCCACTTCTCTATGTAATATGCTCCTCCGATTTTTAGAATGAAGATATGCAAATTGGTACGTCACATTCTATGATTATGGTATATAATGGCCTTTGACCAGATACCAGGATGGACCATTTTTGTCAAATTTTCACAGTAGCCTTGCTTTTCTTGACCAAAGTCATGCGATTCTCTCTCTCTCTCTCTCTCTCTCTCTCTCTCTCTCTCTCTCTCTCTCTCTCTCTCTCTCTCTCTCTCCTTTCACCAGAATGGGTTACTCCCCACTCTCACCTATGAAATATCTGCCACAATTTACGAACTGTGGCCCTTTTCGTACTCAGAATCTCTTTAATCAAACTTTATGGCAACTTCCTTCAAACGCAGGTAGATGAAAAGAAGGCAGAAGGACATCAGTTAACTCTATATTTGCATATGAATAATTTATTCCTGACGTTGTATTGTTGTTGCAGAACTAACTTACTAACTTTGCTGACTTGAGATTTCTTGGAGTGTCAGACATAGCCTTAGCCATGTATATGTGGCGTGGCACTGCTCTTGTGGTAGCCTACGGAATTATCGATGAAATATCCATAGGTGAAAAAAGACAAAGAAAATCACTGTCTGAAGAAGACCCCGGAAGCTGAATTAGACCATAATGTACCAATGATTGAATGTATTAAAGCATCTCTTTCTGCATAAGACACTTGACAGCATGTAGACTTCAGGTATAGTGGTCTGGAGTTCAGTCTTTGAAAGGTCTTTTTACTGTAGTTTACGTCAAGTACCCTTTTCAGTTTCAGCACTGAAATAAACTCGTAAATATATACATGAATCAATGAAAGTATTTGAGAAATATTGATTTCTTTGGAAGAAATAAATTGATATTAAAAAAAGTACTTCTTTTTGATAATATATTCTATAGATTCTATGGGACCCAATTACTTCCCTGAAAGGTTTCTGGGCTTCGGGGAACTTCACTCAATTTGTCGTACAGATGCGGTGCCCTTCGTTTCACACTTGTGCATAACTTTTCCCAGACAGCTAAGTGTTGCATTAAACACATGAGTGTGTGTCTGTGAAGTTTCTGACAGATAAAGAAGCATGAATAGGTTCGTTTG
>NC_089779.1:18854832-18999832 GCF_040412425.1 Macrobrachium rosenbergii
GAACCACCTCAAAACACTGATCCATATTTTCACCTACGCTAGTCCTTGGACCGAAACTAGGTACCATCAACTTTATGACATTAGTAACTGCACAAACACATCATCCCAATAGCTTCAACTATTTTTCTGTCATTTTCTCGAACATCTAGTTGCTGATTTTACGGCATACCTTTTTGCAGCTAGCCTCCGTCCTTATTCTCTTCCTTCCATCTTACTATGCACCGTCTCCTGACAATTGTTTCATAGCGCAACTGCGAGGTTTTCCTCCTGTTACACCTTTTAAACCTATGCAATCTCAATTTCCCCATTCAGCGCTGAGTGACCTCATAGGTCCAAGCGCTTGCTTAGCCTTTGGCTTAAATTCTGTATTCTGTTCCATTCAATTTTTGTAGCAAAGCTCCTTAATTTTCAAGTCCTTATTTGATGTACAGTGGGGACTTCCTATGACCTAAATAAATACCTAATTAAATACTTTGCATTACGTTCATAGCATTATTGTCAGAGTTTTAATTCAAACTTAATTTTTGGAGGTTTCTGTGTGAGAAGACTAAAAAAAAAGTAAGAACATAGGGGAGATCGAGAACCTACGTACTTCAACAGGATATGGTTTCTTTATGGTTTCTCTGCACTATCTACCAACGAGTATATGGGGCTTCTAAGATAAGTGAAAAATGTTTTTTCCGGACTGCCATAGCATCCTCTCTTTCGAGACTTGTCGATAGGTGTGTTTGTGTCGTAGAAATGAGAGAGAGAGAGAGAGAGAGAGAGAGAGAGAGAGAGAGAGAGAGAGAGAGAGAGAGAGAGAGAGAGAGAGAGAGAGAGAGAGACGATGCATTGCACTACTGCCCTAAAGCAATTCTCCATGTGTTTTAATCATTTGCTTACTTTATTATCTATATATTTATTTATTGTTTATTTATTTTTCTTCTATAATAACTCATCTCGTCTTCTGTATGCCCAGTTACCGTCTGTTGCTCCTTTCAAATGAACACCGCATTCTTTTGGAAGCTTGAATTTCCAGTCAGTGGCCCCTTTGGTGGGCTTGTTCCATATGAATAGGGTTCATCTTCTGAGTAATAATAATAATAATAATAATAATAATAATAATAATAACAGAGGACTGTGCAGACAAAGAGGTTTTGATGAATCCTGTAGAAGATCAGGAATTTGAAGGGTGTTAAAATGGTGATCGCTATATTAACGGCTCGCTCTCTCTCTCTCTCTCTCTCTCTCTCTCTCTCTCTCTCTCTCTCTCTCTCTCTCTCTCTCTCTCTCTCGTGTGTATATATGTGTATATATATGTGTATGTATGTATGTGTAACTGAATCACGAAAATATGGAACGCGATGAATATATAAGTAAAGACAAAATCCACGAAGGAAAGAGAAACAATGGAGTGCTGCAAGGCCTTTCGACTCATAGTCCTTTACTTAGCAGATTCAAAGTAAAGGCCTTGCAGCACTCCATTTTTCTCTTTCCTTCGTGGACTTTGTCTTTATATATATATATATATATATATATATATATATATATATATATATATATATATATATATATATATATATATATATATATATATTATATATATATACACACACACACACTACTGTGCTTGGTGCTCGTGGAGAATTTAGCATGATGGCATACCTTGCATCTAATTTATTGAGATTTCATTGATACCTACACATGCATCTCCGTGTTTAAAAAGGAAAAACCTGAATTAAAGTGAAGGCGGGCGGGGAGAGGTGTTGGGGGCGGGGGGAGAGGTCTGACTCAGTGGCACCATGGCACCAAGATCCTTGTTTGCCTTGCGTGTGAGAGGTATAGTGCAGGAAGTGAAACTCGAATCATGGGCTCCGCAAATAAGTGACACTTTCCTTTTTCCTCAGCCTCTGTTGAAAGACTTTTGGAGTAAATAGGCTAGCTTTAAATTTGACTGGTCCTTGTCTCGGCCTCTTGGTCTCGCCTACGTTTTCTCAGCGATTCGAAGCTTTATTATTATTATTATTATTATTATTATTATTATTATTATTATTATTATTATTATTATTATTATTATTATTATTATTATTCAGAAGATGAACCCTATTCATATGGAATAAGCCCACCAAAGGGGCCACTGATTTGAAATTCAAGCCTCCAAAGAATGTTATTGTGTTCATTCGAAAGAATTAACAGAAGGCAATGGGAAATGTAGAAAGCTGTGGCCAGCTATTTGAAAAACAGATAAATTAATAAATTAATAAATAAATAAGTAAATAAAATTTTTTAACTTGCAGTTGTCGACAAGACCAGAGAACTGCCTGGTATCTGTTTAAAATGAATCTTAAGAACTTTGTTAACCCTGAGGAATGGTTTAGAGCTTTCATTAACTTCTAGCTGATATCTGACGTGAAATATTTGAATCTGTATAATAGACTCTTAATAGATTCTTGGCAGAATCCAATCCCATCTTCGTCAGTCAGTCAGCCAATCTCCACTTTTTCCATTTTCGTGAGAGCTAAATTTTGCCAAAGTTCACTGCTATTGGAATATTACATCATTTCAGCTAATTTCCACTTTTTCCATTTTCGTGAGAGCTAAATTTTGCCAAAGTTCACTGCTATTGGAATATTACTTCATTTCAGCTAATTTCCACTTTTTCCATTTTCGTGTGAGCAGAATTTTGCAAAAGTTCACTGCGATGTAAAAACTACATAATCTCATTTTTTTCTGAATAGTTCTGTAGAGCCTATAGATAATTGTGAAGGTTGATGGTGGCAATGCAACGCTCGATCGCAAGGGTAACTACCGGCCGTTTTTAGCGTTCCGTTTTCCTTCATGTTGTGAGACGAATGCATCTATTGATAGCCGACTCCCGAAGGAGAATCCTGCCCAGCGCCTCCCCTTTTTATGTGACCGCCCTTGGAGAAGGCTGGACACGCAACTTCTTCCCGACCGTTGTGGTAGGGCGTGGCGGCGAGGATCGATCAAGAAATGTTGATTTTGGTCCACTTTGACGGTTTTTTGGGGGTGAAGGGAATCTCGCAAAACGAGAACCTATGGGATGAGCCAGCAAGGAGCAAGGTCGCCATTTTCATTCGTGCCTCCGTCGTTGTTTTGGCTCTTGAAGGCCGTACCCTGGCGTTCTTCAACTCAGAATTCACCACCCGTCCTGTGACGTAATGGCAGTGGGCACATTAGACGAAGTCTATCCTTTGTATTATACTGATTTTTTCACTTGTAGTCGTGATGTCCTATTTTCGTAGATTATAGCTCACTCAGCATTTAACAGGTGACAGATTGCAATTTGTGGATGTGTATTCGACAAGCTTATGCTAATTAATGAGGCAATAGGAACGTCCGTATTGTAGTGTTCTATTATGAAGGCTTTCACTGCTGTAATTTTGTGAATTTCCATTTTACAAAGCTGCTGGATAAGAAAAATAAAGAAGAGAAAGATTATATCACTTTTCCATACTCAGTCCTGGCTATTATTAGATTCTGGAATTGATTCCCTTCAGAGTAGTCTTGTTATTGTTTAACTTATTTTCTCGTGCAATTTGTTTTTTGTCACAGAAATTTCTAAAGTATATCACGATGCTTGTGCAAAAGCACAGACCTGGAAGCCTCCTCTGTTGTCCTCCAAGGAAGATTCCGGGTTCCTTGGCAAGTTGTAGAATGTAGTAGACTGCTTCAGAGTGCCCCGTAGGCAGTTAGTGCCGTCAGCGCATCTCATGCGGTGCACTGTAGGCCCGTAGCTGCAGCCCCTTTCATTCCTTTTACTGTACCTCCGTTCATGTACTCTTTCTTCCATCTTACTTCCCACCCTCTCCTAAAAATTGTTTCTTAGTGCAACTGCGAGGTTTTCTTCCTTTGACACCTTTCAGACATTTTTACTGTCAATTTCCGTTTCAGTGCTGGATGACCTCATAGGTCCCAGTGCTTGGCCCTTGGCCTGAATTCTATATTCTGCTCTATTATGTTTCATCAGAGTACTGATTTTAATTTCATAAACTTTATACTGCTGTGATCTATGTAGTGGACATGGTTTTGCAAATTGCATATCTTTCTTGTGTGTTTATGTTTTATTTTGGGCTTTCATTTCTCTCCAACTTTTCTTACCATGATGGATTTACACCAGAAAAAAAAAATTTTTCTGCTCCATTTTAATGTTACAATCCCCCCCCCAAAATATTTTTTTTTATTCAGGAATAAGCATTCACTAAACAGCAAAGTTTTAAATGTCACTTTTGCAAATGCTTTAAGTGTGCAGGTGGAGGGGTTTTTGACAAATTTTAATGTGTTCTATTTTGACCACTACAAGAACACTTCTCAGGAACTCTCTCTTGGTTTACGGTGAGAAAAGTGGTTCACTGATGTAATACCTAATTGATAAGAGTGTTTGTGGTACTATTTCTTGTAGCTGATTACTTACATTTTCATCTGTTTGTTTTTTAAATTTGTTAATGCATTTTTATTCTTCAATAAATGATCTCTTCTTTCTGTATTTCCCATTGCCTTCTGTTACTTCTTTCTAATGAACACCATATTCTTTAGAAGCTTGAATTTCAAGTCTGGCCCCCTTGGTGGGCTTGTTCCTTATAGGTTTTCACGTTCTCAGTAATAATAATAATAATAATAATAATAATAATAATAATAATAATAATAATAATAATAATAATATTGTACATTCCTTATCTGGATTTATAGGTCGGGGTATTCATGTATTCATTTAATTTTTGACAGCTAATTGTGATGATTATACACTTAATAAAGTATGTCGTCAGTTTTAATTTTTGCTTTTTATTTTATTAAGAGCCCTTTGTCTTGTTTCCATAGTTATTTATTCTCTTGAATACATATTTTGGTTTTGGGAAGAGGAATGAGAACTTTGACCTTTTCAAAAAGGCGCCGTACCTACATTATGGAAACAAATATAGAGGTTTCAATTCACGCTATACACACTTTTTTTATATATATAGTTATAAGAAGTAACATGATAATAATTCAGTTATTATTATTGGTCGTCACGTTCGATTGACATATCTGTTGTGTCTTGTCCGCGTCGTCGTGTTTGACCGACAGATCTGTCGTGTCTTGTCCGCGTCGTCGAATCCAGGAAACGGGAGGACAATTATTACAGCCCAGCGCTAGCTGTGAGAAAACGAGCGTCAAAAGGAATTCGGTGATATTTGAGGAACTTTGGGGAAGTCGCTAAGGGGAAGTTCATATCCTGTTTGTGGTTTATGGTAAAACGTTGAATTGCTCTCTCTCTCTCTCTCTCTCTCTCTCTCTCTCTCTCTCTCTCTCTCTCTCTCTCTCTCTCACACACACACACACACACACACACACACACACACACACACACACACACACACACACACACACACACACATGCCCTTTATCATTCGAATTATTCTAATAGACGAATGTTCTTTGAGTCTAGTGAACATCTCCTAATTGGTATCTTGAAGAGTCAGTGAGAAGTTATTTTGACATTACGGTTCTCACGAATGTGCTTTTGCAGTGAATTAAACATTTGGAAGGAAGCTGTTTGGACAATGTGCTTTTGCAGTGAACTAAACTTTGACATTTTGGCTCTCACACATGTGGTTTTGCAGTTGACCAGCCATTTTTCGACATTTTGTTAACATGGCGGAATTTGTAAGGAGCCTGCGAGGTAGAGATGTTTTTGTTTGAAGTATGGCTGTTGGTGTATGGTCGCAGCCAAGGCCGACTCCCCTCTTCCCGGATAAACCACACCCTACAGTAGTTCTCAGCACCATATACAAAAACCCACTTGCACAGACTCACACACAACCATTGGTTGTGTGGTGAGCCTTTGCACTCATCAGACACACCAAAAATACCATTATTAACACATATTTCGATCCTCTGATGAATTACAAATTATAGCATTCAGTGACGTTTTGCGCCGTAGTGAGTTGACCGGTCCGTGGTCTCTCTCTCTCTCTCTCTCCGTTGCTATCGTAGTACTATGGCCCCCGCCATCGCCACCTCTGGCTCGGGAGTGGTGGAGGGATAGGGGAGCCCCCTTTCGTCCTCTTCTCGCAGCAGCAGGAGCAGACTCGTCTAGGGGACCAAGGCTTCCTCCTTTCTTCTCTTGTCTGGGATTTACTAAATCTTTTCTCTTAGGCATATTATGCATTTGGTCGGTTTATTTTGGGACCGAGCCGAATGTTGATGGAAAGGGACGGGTGGGGGGAGGGGGGTTCTATGTATCTAACCTCGGTTTTCCCGGGACTTGACTTCGTAAGGTGGAATCATGAAGTGGAGGGAATTAGCAGAGGCTGGGTACTTGATTTATCGACATGCTTTGTTAAATTAGCGAAGGTCGAATGATTTCGACGACCTGGTTGCATTTCAGCTTTAGGGAGAGAATGTGAATGCTGTTTAACTTGGTTATACTTGGTAAATTTCGTGACATACTCGAAGAGCGTCATTTTTTTAGGCCTATGGGACGTAATTAACTCGAGGAAAGTGCTGACGACCCGTAGGAATCGTGGAATCGTTCCATAGCAAATAGTAGTGTTAGTAGTGATGGTGTGTGTGGGCGTTGTTGACGGTGTAGTGTGAGGCAGAGCTGTCGGCTATCAGTAGCTGCCTATAAGAGTCATAGAGTCAACCCTATCCTGACTCAGCACTTTTTCACCCCATTGCTTCTCTCCTCCTCCACCTCCACCTCCACCTCCTCCTCCTCCTCCTCTTCTGCGGTGCCATTTTGCCACATCGCCTTCGGCGCCGTCATATCTACTTTTCGAAGTTTTTCTACCAGTTATCCGGCGATTCCTTCTCGGTACCGCCGGAGCAATTGTCATTTTTTTATGGTTTTTTGGCGTCATGCTCAGATTAGCTTTTGTCATCGGCTTGCAATGTGTAGAAACGCATTGGGGTGGGCTTTCGTGGTGTTGGAGAAACCGTCACTCCCACCATCTTTCCTCCCCCCTCTTCCTCTCCCCCCCCCCTTCAGTGTTATTTCGGAGAGGTTGGAATCGGGTAAAGAGCCCCGGTTCACATTGGCTGACCGCTGATGCAGTGCTGCAGCTGCAGGCTGGTGCTGCTGCTTCTGCTTCCTCCTGCTGCAGAGGATGCCTTCAGAAAAGCACATTCGACACAGTTAGTACTAGTAGTACTAGTTAGTACAGCTAGTACTAGTTCAGAATCTCTCTTCGTGGGTTTGGTCTAAGTAATAGGATGGTCTCTGCAATTTCATTAATAGGATAGTCTCTGTTATGATCAGTTTTAATCCTCGAAAACCGGGTTTTAATTAATGGGTCAATTGCTCTGAGACTTGTTCGGAGTGAAAAGCTGTATTTTGAGACCCCGTCTCCCTCCATGTTTTCCCAGGTCATGAGCCTTGGACTGTGCGCTGCGGAGCAGCCTAGGTTATCATTGGCAATAACCACTGCTCCTTTATGCTTTGAAATCCTGGCCAAAACTCTCTCTCTCTCTCTCTCTCTCTCTCTCTCTCTCTCTCTCTCTCTCTCTCTCTCTCTCTCAAATTAACGCAGTTGCAAGGCTCCATTTAAAGAGCCACAACTCATACGTTTTCTGCATTATTGCGCTTCATCACACTCATATTGAGAGACCTTGACGCTCAAAACTTCAAAACAAAATTGCTTGATGGTTTGGTCTAGTGAATATGCAGTAGATAGTGGGATGCTACAGGGTACTGTTATGTCGCCTTCGCTGTTTGCCCTTCTTATGGATTGTTGTGAAGAAAATAGTTGGAGATGAAAAAGGTTTTGATTGAAATAATTGTTGAAACTAAGCAGACTCATAATATGCAGATGATGCTGTTTTATATAAAGCTTGGTGAGTAGAATGCGTCATATATCTAGTGGAGATGAAACGGAAGATAAATCCAAGGAAAGCAGAAGTATTGAGGACAGAGTTTGCATCCATAATGGATTACTGAGGTTGACCTTTAAAGTAACGTGGAACAGTGATATCCATTGTAGGTTTTCTCGAGTTGGAATCTAATGAAAGAATAAAAAAAAAAAAAATCAAATAGTGGGGAAGCTGAATAAGATTTGGGAATCAGATTGGCTGAAAGCACATACGAAGGGTAATAGGTCCCAGCGCTTGGCTTTTGGCCTAAATTCCATATCCCAGTTCCAGTTCCAAATATACTTGGGCGAGACCCGCCAGAGTTGAGGCTGGAGGTGAGTGGAGATTCGTGGAAGCTAAGATAAGGGAAAGACTTGGGTGGTGGAATTTTTTAGAGAGGCCCTCTGATGTTGGTGATGATTGGGCTTGAGAAACTAGCAGCACTGTTGGATTTCATGTGTCTTTGAAAGTGATGCCTCGGGCATCCTTCGAAGTTGGAATTCCCCCATGGCCACCTTTCCTGGGGTTTGTTACGGGCACATAAGTTGTGGCAACTGGTTCTTAAGTTTATGAACATACGAAGGACCTTGGAAGTTGGTGGATATGCTGGATTCACGGGAAAAAAAATCCTGTCTCAGAGATGGACCTAGCACTAGCGTAGTGCCGTCAGTGCACCTCACGGGGTGCACTGTAGGTATTACTAAAGGTTCTTTGCAGCTTCCGTTCGGCCCGTAGCTGTAACTTCTTTCATTCCTTTTACTGTGCCCCCATTCATATTATCTTTCTTCCATCTTACTATCCACCCTCTCCTAAGAATTATTGCATAGTGCAACTGCGAGGTTTTCCTGCTGTTACACCTTTCAAACCTACCTACTCTCAATTTCCTTTCCAGCGCTGAATGATCCCATAGGGTCCCAGTGTTTGATCTTTGGCCTAAACTCTATATTCCATTCCTGTGTAGAGAGTACCGACACCGTCGCAGATTGTTCACAGAACTACGTGTCGTTTCAAAGGTCAGACACTGGTAATCGATGACTGTTCCAGATTCGTCTTTGCGGTGGCGGCTGTGGTAAACAGAGTAGTGGTAATGAAATGCTGACAGATTTTGGAGGTTGATGGACAGGGCCAATGAAAATCAAACCTCCAGGATTTTCAAGGGACAACGTCAAGGTTCGACAATGAGTTTATTTTCTGGTACGGTTTGAGTTAACGTCTACTCCCGAGATTGCTGTGAAACGTGTGATTTCAATCACGCGAGAAAAAGATCAAGATTCTCTTCTTCTAGTGCATTATTATTATTATTATTATTATTATTATTATTATTCAGAAGATGAACGCTATTCATATGGAACAAGCCCACCATAGGGGCCATTGACTTGAAATTCAAACTTCCAAAGAACATTATGGTGTTCATTAATAAGTAAGACAAGGTAAAGGGCATTACAGAAAGAAGAGATCTCAGTTATTAAAAAGAAAAAAAAATAAATTAATAAATCAATAAATAGACAGAAATGTATTAAAATGCAAGGAGTATAGCATTAGGGTAGTAATGCGTTGCATATGTATTCGGTTGACCACAGTCATTTTAACGCCAACTTCTCATATTACGTAATTGAACGGTCAGTGCGTCCCCAAGCAAATGACCGTTGTCAAAGGTCAGTGATGGCCCATAGGGTGCCATACTTTTGAGTCCAGTGTAACAAGTGCCAAAGTCTTCGTGTCCTTTCAAGGTTCGAAGTCTCCGGGAAGACTGGAAAACCAGGTGCCCAAGAGGACAGCTGACATGTCCGATTTTAGTTTTCTGCAAAAGAAAACTATTGTGCCGGCTTTATCTGTCCGTCCGCACTTTTCTGTCCGCCCCCAGATCTTAAAAACTACTGAGGCTAGAGGGCTGCAGATTGGTATGTTGATCATCCACCCCCCAATCATCAAACATACCAAATTGCAGCCATCTATCTTCAGTAGTATTTATTTTATTTAAGGTTAAAGTTAGCCATAATCGTGCTTCTGTCAACGAGATAGGATAGGCCACCACCGAGCAGTTTTTAAATTTTCATGGGCCGCGGCTCATACAGCATTATACCGAGACCACCGAGAGGTAGATCTATTTTCTGTGGCCTTGATTATATGCTATAGCGGCTGTACAGAAAACTCCATTGCGCCGAAGAAACTTCGGCGCATTCTTTACTTGTTTTTAACCTTGTCAACAATGAAATAAAAATTGTCATCACTCGTGTTTCGTAATGCTTTTGATTCATGTATATGTTTGTGTGTATGTATATATAGATAGATAGATAGATAGATAGATAGATACAAGCTATATATCTATGTAAAGATACATAATCTGTTTATGTGTTTTGTTAAAATGACGGCAATATTTATGTAATTTTGCGATTTCGTGGTACATTTATCATATCAGCACATTACCTGTAAATATTCGTGTATTTAATTAGCTTGAACGTGTAGCCTGTATCAGTTACAGTGCATTGGCTGTGTACTGTTTAACTGTTTGATGAAAGTTACTCCCTGTTAATGAAAACACCAAATAACAGTACTCTCTCTCTCTCTCTCTCTCTCTCTCTCTCTCTCTCTCTCTCTCTCTCTCTCTCTCTCTCTCTCTCTCTCTCTCTCGGTCTTGGCAGATTGCATAACTGTCTGTCGGAAAAGTTTGTTGCAAACTCGTATAACTTGAAGCTGATTTCGTTAACTATCTGACCTTGAGGCCGTTTCTTAAAAAGAGCAGTTAGGGAGATTTTCATGATTTTTTTGTCAGAATGCTATTAAATAGGTTATTATATATATATATATATATATATATATATATATATATATATATATATATATATATATATATATATAGTTGTTTACTGGAATAATAGGTTTGTTTCCCCTTAGAAGGGTAGTGCCGTCAGTGCACCTCACTCGGTGCACCGTAGGCAATTACTCAAGTTGCTTTGCGGCGTCCCTTCGGCCCATCGCTGCAACCCCTTTCATTTCTTTGACTGTACCACCGTTCATATTCTCTTCCTTTTCACTTTCCTCAACCCTCTCCTAACAGATATATGGACATATCAGCGTTGAATGACCTCATAGGGCCCAGTACTTGGCCATTGACCTAAATTTTATTTACCATTCCGTTCCATTGATCATGGAATTACTGTTGCCTTTGTCTTTGGAATCTGAGTACAAAAAATTCTTTTTAAATCCATAATTTTTTTTTTTATTAAATTTCCTGAATTATAAAACAACCATTGATCTGCAAATCGTATATTTTAAATTGTCTGTGAAATATCCTAAATGTTATATTCCCGTCCTATGCCAGTGATCCTTTGATGTATTTTTAAGGTCCTTCTTGTCCGTAGGTGTCTTCGGAATTGAAGACGTCTTGAAAACGAAAGGTCGAAGTCTGCAGTATTTTCACTTCCTTTCGTCCATAATTTGGACGGACTTTTAAGGAAAGCTTTATATTGAATTTTTTTTTCCAGTTCATTTGCATCAGCCGCGTTGTTTCTTAAAAATGACCAGTTAACAGTTTGTTGTTGCGGGTGAAGCGCAACAGCATTCGCTTGACGGTGGTTTCTGTTTATCCCTTTTTTCTATAAAGTTGTTGCTCAGTTCTCTCGCCAGTTAACCTTGTAAATCCTCTGCCTGTGTTCTACAGAATGAACGGAGTGGTGTGAAAAAATAAATAACAAGAATGAAGTGAGCATATAAGTTATAAAGATTATTATTATTAATATATTCAAACGATGAACCCTATTCACATGGAACAAGCCCACCACAGGGGCCATTGACTTGAAGTTCAAGCTTCCAAAAATTATTATTATTATTATTATTATTATTATTATTATTATTATTATTATTATTATTCAGAAGATGAATCCTATTCATATCGGAAAAACCCACCACAGGGGCCACTGACTTGAAATTCAAGCTTCCAAAGAATATTATGGTGTTCATTTGAAAGAAGCAACAGATGGCAATAGGAAAATCCGAAAGAAGAGATAAGTTATTAGAAAAGGAAAAATAAACTAATAAGTAAATAGATAAGAAAAATGTAAGTAAATCATTAAAATACAAGGAGCATTGCTTTAGGGTAGTAGTGACGTAAGAGAAACTTATACTGTAGGTAGGTATCCCGAAGGTAATAAATATGGTAGCAGGTAAAATCTTGTGATATTGAGGACAGTTTAATCATGGCCTGCATGCTCATGTCTCACCACAGATAGAAGAGATCAGAGGAAGTGACCTTGGAAAGTGGGAAATTCAGATGAGAAGAGCTTCAAGCGAAATGATTCACATAAGTGCCTAGGTTGCGCTTATGAAAAGGAACTCAGAGACGTTTAGATATAGTTCATGTGTGTATTCGGGAATGTACACATACAGATATACACAATATATATATATATATATATATATATATATATATATATATATATATATATATATATATATATATATATATATATATATATATATATATATATATATATATATATATATATATATATGGATAGATAGATAGATAGATAGATAGATAGATATATCAAATTTAAGGAGCCCATAAAAACGCCAAAATGTGGAAAATAAAGGCTATATTTCAGAGACCAAACTGTCTCTCTCCTCAAGCATATATATATATATATATATATATATATATATATATATATATATATATATATATATATATATATATATATATATATATATATATATTAACGATGTCTGTCACTAATTTATATGTGACTTCTCGTACTCTCAAATAAGTAGTAAGCCACAAATAGCCTTTATTATCGAATTCACTTTACCGTGGGAATAACCTACACCCAAAGGTGTAACCGCCTCTGCGTCGGCTATGGCTCGAACCTGTACCTTTTGAGTTTGATACAGATGTGACGGTGGATTTTTCTAATAAGTTATTAGGAGGGTAAAGTTTGATGTCGATATTATGGGGTATTAATATTATTATTATTATTATTATTATTATTATTATTATTATTATTATTATTATTATTATTATTATTATTCAGAAGATGAAGAACCCCTATTCATATGGAACAAGCCCACCACAGGGGCCATTGACTTGAAATGCAAGCTTCCAAAGAATATATAGTGTTCATTAACAAGAAGTAACAGAAGGTAATAGGAAATACAGAAAGAAGAGACCACTTATTAAAAAAGAAAAATATAATTGAACAAATTAATAAACAAATAGATAAAAGTGTAAGTGAATTATTAAAACACTCAGTTATTCTGAAGATCGCAATCTAGCATAATCAAAACGTGTTGAAAAATTCAGGAGTTGCATCGCACTTTTATACCTCTGGGTCCTTGTGTATATACGCCTCCTTGATACACATGCGTTGAGGAGCGGATGTCACGCAGGTGGGCGTCTTCGTCTCCAGTTAGTGTAACCACGTCCAATTGTTACTACAGGCTCCCCCTTCTTGCAATTGGAGGGTAAGAAGTTTTCATCTAGGAGGTGCAAACGGTCGCTACGAAGCACATTGTTGAACGTTGTCCAGTAGTTCAAGTCTATTATCAGAGCACGGACTTGGCTGTGGTGGGGTTCCTTTACCTCCCCCCCCCTTCCTCTTTCTCCTTCCACACACTCCCCCCCCCATCTCCTCTTTTTGTTTAAATGTCTGTGTTCAGCAAAAGTAGATAAGCTAAAAAAAAAAAAAAAATGGGGGTGGCGGGCTTTGATGATGTAAAGGTCCTGACAGAAGGGCATCTTGTAAATAAGACCACATGCTCCCGAATAAGTTATTGGTTCCTTCCCGTGCCTGAACAGAGTGACATTACTCACTCACTCACTCTGCCGTCCTCCAAGTACTTTGCATTTGGCGTCATCAGTCAATTAAAAGGCTAATAATAACTTGGAGTTTGGCATCTTTGGGTCATGTAAGATTATCTTCGTCTCTCTCGACGTCACAATGAGATAATACTGGAGGAAAAACGCCGTGAAAAGCTGTGGAACAGCCTCCCTGAAGATGATGTCGTGCAATTGGAACTACTTCAGAAGTTCAAGCGAGGATGCAATGCAGTACTACCCTAATACTATTCTTCTTGCATTTTGATACATTTTTATCTATTTATCTATTTATATATTTTTTTTAAGAAGTGGTACCTCTTCTTTCTGTATTTCCCCTTACTTCCACTAACTTTTTCCGAATGAACACCATATTCCATGGAAGCTTGAATTTCAAGTCAATGGCCCCTGCGTTGGGCTTGTTCCACATGAATAGGACTCACCTTCTGAATAATAGAATAATAGTAATGACAGGATTCGAGCTTTCCAAACCCGGAGCCACTAGCAAGAAGTTTATGATCTCTTGGGTAAATCAAGGCAGTACTTAGACACCCTTGAAGGTCCAGGTGACCCATTCAAAAACGACCTAGTGTATATAGTATCAGAGGTGCATTGTTTGTGTAATAAAAATCCATAGATATATAGTAAACTGTATTACATTGTAAAAGAAAGAATCAAATACTTTCGAGCACCTGAACAGTGCTCCTCATCGGTTTGCTATATAATTGTGGATTTTAGTTTTCTGTAAAAGACAACTATTGTGCCGGCTTTGTCCGTCTGACCTCTTCCTGTCCGACCTCAAATCTTAAAAACTACTGAGGCTAGAGGGCTGCAGATTGGTATGTTGATCATCCACCCTCCGATCATCAAACAAACCAAATTGCAGCCCTTTAGCCTCAGTAGTTTTTATTTTATTTAATGTTAAATTTAGCCATAATCGTGCTTCTGGCAACTACTGTATATAGAATAGGCCACCACCGGGCTGCGGTTAAATTGCATGGGCCGCGGCTCATACAGCATTATACCGAGACCACTAAAAGATAGATTTATTTTCGGCATCCTTGGTTATACGCTGTACAGATAGATTTATTTTCGGCGTCCTTGGTTATACGCTGTACAGAAAACTCGACTGCGCCGAAGAAGCTTCAGCGCATTTTTTACTGGTTTATTACACAAACTTAGATTGTGAACTGATTAGCAAATGTGCATTTATAATCACTCCTTATGTATGTTGTATTACTGTAAGTTGGCGTTTGTTGGGGAAAGGGTCATTCATTTCACATCCAGACTTTTCAGTCCGGGCGAGCTTGATAAAACGAAGCTCTGCGCTGTGGCCCTATTCATTTGCGCACCGTCGAAAGGTGACCACCTTAGGACCAGGACCCACTCAGAGTGGGTCCTGCTTAGGACCACTGCTGCAGCCTTTTTGCCGTGGCCTTCGTTATCTGGAAATCTCAGTTCTGTATGTTTGAGGCTGCGTGCATGTGAGGGATATGCTGTATAATGCGTTCGTTTTTCAATGCAGTTTTATATTTTATTCATTACTTTTTTCATTTTTAATAAGTGAGATCCTTCTGTATTTCTCTTTACCGCCTTCTACTTCTTCCTAGTGGACACCATAATGTTCTTTGGAAGCTTGAATTTCAAGTCAGTGGCCCCTGTGGTTGGCTTGTTCCATATGAATAGGTTTCATCTTCGAATAATAATAATAATAATAATAATAATAATAATAATAATAATAATAATAATAATATCAGAAAAATCGAAGGTAAACTTTACTTTCATTTTACATTGCGGTCCTGAAATTGGGGAATTTCCCCGTCTTTCCAGCATCTTGAATCTTATTAACGTTGAACACATGGTTTACGAATTTCGATGGAAATGTGTATTTATTTAAGTAGTAAGCCTCATCATGTACCAAAACATTTTACAAGGGAATTTATGGCTTTCTCAAGGCATTGTTTACTGGTTATACTCTTTCGGATTCCTTTTGGTAGCTTTTGTAGGTAAGTATTTCCTTACAGTGAATTTCCATGTTCTTTGCATCATCCCTTCATTCCTTTTACTGTACCTCCGTTCATATTCTTCTTCTGTCTGAGTTTCCACTCTCACCTGACGATCGTTTTACAGTGCAATCTAGGTTTTCTTATATTACACCTTTAATACCTTCCTTACCCTCAATTTCCCTGTCGGCTTTGACAGGCCTCATAGCCCCCAGCGCTTTGCCTTGGCCAAAATTATATATATATATATATATATATATATATATATATATATATATATATATATATATATATATATATATATATATATATGAATGAAAGTTCGACCAATAATTTCAGATTAGTGGTCGATCCTACGTAAGGTTCGCTTGTTGCCGGCATTATGTATTATGATTTAATTTAATTTTTCCGTCCGTGACAGTGATATCTGGCCCTCTGTAAGCGGTTTCACGCCTTGACACATGCACACACACAGAGAGAGAGAGAGAGAGAGAGAGAGAGAGAGAGAGAGAGAGAGAGACTGAGACTGCCCTTTTGAAAACTGCACATTTTCGAGAAGCTGTAGCTGCTGAAATACCTCTCGAGTGAAACTCATGCCTGGCCAATAAAAGTCCAATGAACCTTGACCCGAGTTCCTGGGTAGAGATATAATACAGCCCAGCCCGCTCCCATCCACGCCCTGTTCCCTTTGGGGGAATCTTTCTTCAAGGCCCCCTCAGACCTCCTCTTCTTGGGCATGGGCATGAAAATTCGTTCCACCCTCTCTGCCCCTAATCTCAATCAAAACAGGCCAAAACATCTCGCGCTGCTTGGCTTAAATTAAGATGAGGTATTTTATACATTGGCTGTCCGAAAGTAAAGGTTTTTTTCTTTGTAATTAATTTTTTTTTATTATTAAAGTGTATTATAATTAGCTATGACCCAGTTTAACCTTTGCAGTTGTAGTATGCGCAGGCAAACACAGATATATATGTATATATATATATAATTATACATATACATATATGTATATTATATATACACACACACATACATAGTATAGTATATATATATATATATATATATATATATATATATATATATATATATATATATATATATATGTGTGTGTGTGTGTGTGTGTGTGTGTGTATGAGAGGGAAGATTTCCTTTCATTAACTAAGTTTCAAGTCAGAAGAAGGAAATTGTCAAGCTAGACCGTTCCAAGTCTTGCCCGAGACGGAAATTCATCATCCTGCCCTCGCAAGTCAAGGCTTTTCTTGTCCTCGTGGATTCCAGAAGCAAAGCCAAAATTTTCCTTTGTGCTTTATAAGTCATAAGACCAGAGTCATAATTTAATTCCTTTATATCATATGTATATGTATATATATATATATATATATATATATATATATATATATATATATATATATATATATATATATATATATATATATATATATATATATATATATATATATATATATAGAGAGAGAGAGAGAGAGAGAGAGAGAGAGAGAGAGAGAGAGAGAATATATATAAAATTGGTAGAAGGAAACACGAGGGAGCGCACAGATAAAAGTCTCGGAGCATCAGAGGTTGCAGTTCACTTCCGGATGGGACGCTGCTAGTCATAGAAAGGTCATCTGGACTTCCCCTCCCTCCTTTCCCTCTCCCCCTACCCCCTACTCCCTACTCCCCTCAGCGGGCAGTCGACCTTGATTTTGCCACTAGAACAATATTGTAATACATAGCTCGTTGGCCAGACGTTGGGGAAAGATGCATTATACCCCCGTAAACATGGCGACAGGCTAACATAAATCCTTAGAACCAAAGAAGAAGAAGAAGAAGAAGAAGAATCTCGCCTGGGAGAAACTGCAGGAATTCATGCAACGGTCGCCGGGTGTGGGAGGGGTCAGAGTAATGGGGGGATGGGTGGGAGTGCGAACGAACGGGTTGATTTTGGCTCTCTCTCTCTCTTTGCTAGGGTGTCCCTCTCCCCTACCGGGGCTGTGGAGGGGTTCCCCTTGTGTGCGTAGCCCTGTGGCAGGGAGGGGAATTGGGGAGGGGGGGGGGGCGAGAAATGGGTGGGGAGGGTGTGAGCCAAGTCGACGCACATGTTGGTATTACATAAGGGCCTTTTAAGGGTGAGAGCCCATTGGTGTTGCTACGGAATAGAAGCGGACGTGGGTGGGGAGCGGGGGAGGTTTGTTATGGTTAGTCTTGTTGCTTACATAGGCCCTCGGATTTTCCTTTTTTTTTCTCTCTCTCTCTCATTTTTTTTCTACTCCGTCTCCCGTATCGGAATCTGCATAGATTTGGAGTTAATGATTAGAGCGTCACGTTCGCCAGACGATCAACGTTAAGTGCTTGGGAGCTGGTGGAAAAATTGTTTTGGATTGACGCATCGCAAGAAGTATTCTACTACTTCTTCACGAAAGCATGCTAAGGAATTCACGACTACTTCTTCTTGTTTGTGTGATTACGGCAGTATCTTAGTTTAGCGGCGCTTTTGACAAGTAGGACATTAAATCTTGGAAGTAGAAGGAGAAACGGGGTCATGGTCGACTTTCAAAAATGACTTATTTGTTGAGGCTTTGGATTCTTTCATCTAGTAAATAACGTTATCAAAAAGCTGCACAAACACGCACATACAATAGACAGTAAACAGGTGCTAACATTCACCGAAAGTGATCGGGACTTAGCCCAGCAAGCAAAAATATAACTTTTTTTTATTAATTATTGAAAGATGTTAATGAAAACATTCATGGTTGTGTCTGTAAATCTCTCTCTCTGTAACGGGAAGGGTATAAATCCGCACCTGGGACGTACTTATAGATGGAATTTCACGCCACGAATGAGGGAATTGCCCAGAGGCACTCGCATTTCGTGCGGCCTTGGGAGGAATGTGTATTGTTGATATGGCGGTTAATAACAAGAGGAAAAAGGGTCAGTTAATTGTTTCTCATGAACGATTACCGTCGTAGGAGTAAAGTTGCATTGTTGCAAGAGGTGTTGGTTTTCCAGTACTGCCTAGACATTGCTAGAAATTATTGAAACCTTGCCTCCAGTGTGCCTAAGTAAATTAACTTGTTGAATTAAAATGTAGGATGCCATTTTGTATAGTAATGACTGTGTCAGATATAGTTACTGTTATTTAGTTAGATCAGTATATATGACAGTTAACATGAAAGCGACATTCGTTTTGCAAGATTATTGGTGTTCATAAAACAATTGTATTATAACAACATATCTGTGTAGGGTAGCAAATAAATAGTTTTGTTTTGGTGGCACCGAACCTTTCGTAGTCCGATTAGACCGATTTTGACCCACATATGGGCCGTTCTACTGTACAACCCGCGAGAGAGAGAGAGAGAGAGAGAGAGAGAGAGAGAGAGAGAGAGAGAGAGAGAGAGAGAGAGAGAGAGAGAGAGTCTGATTTCGATTTATGTCGAGTTTCAGAATACATTCACCGTTGGTGGATATTAGAATAGAGCTAAAGTAGGTTTAAAAATGTACGGAAGTGTTATATCAAAGTTTTTTTTTTTTTCTTTAGAAATAAACCCAGGCGCTTGTTGTTTTATCTATGTTATTTCCAGTATGGTTTCTGAATTTCAGTTGCTGTGTATGTTTATCTCACTATATATACTGTATATATATATATATATATATATATATATATATATATATATATATATATATATATATATATTATATAATGAACACCAAATTCTTTGGAAGCTTGAATTTCAAGTCAATGGCCCTGTGGGCTTGTTCCTTATGAATAGAGTTCATCTTCTGAATATATATATATATATATATATATATATATATATATATATATATATATATATATATATATATATATATATATATATATATATATATATATATATATATATATTGGCAAGGATAACATCAGTAAATTATTCCACCATTGAAAATGTCCTGAGCATTGCTACACGTTCAAAACAAAATCTTAATTCAAGGTGTCTGTGAAATGTGTATTGAAATATTCAAGACGTGTTGATATTAGGCCACCGTGCTTCTTGTATCGGTTTCAGAAGGATTTGCTGTTTTCCGCGGTATAAGCCTACGTATCTCGGCAATATTCGTCCGCGCCTGCAAAAGCTGACGGAAAGCGAAGTGAATGACGTCATACATTCGTTCATGTGAAGTGTAGATGTAATGACGGCAGTTTTAGTAGCCGTAAATGGATCAGTCACTCGTCTGAAGTGTTGTTTTTGACGATGTTGGAGATATCGAAGGCGGTGGTGGTGGTGGTGGTGTTGGCGCTTTAGGGTTGATGGCTGCGGAGAGTGGTGGAGAAGAGAGCCGACTCTGACTGTTGGAGGTTGGTGGGAGGGAGGAGGTTGGATGGAGGGAGGGAGGGAGGAGGAAGCTCTGCTGTTTGAGGCAGGCCAGTGTCCCGGGCAGCGCCACACCAACAGCACATAAACCAACCGTAGCAGCTCACGCCGCCCCTTCAGGGGGATCTCGCCCCTTTTGACTTGCTCGAGCGCCTCGAATTTATATCGCCTGGTTCTTTCCTGAGTGTTTGTGTGTGCCTGCCTGTTCTTTCCCCCCTCCTCCTTCTCGTCGTCGTCCTACCACAACGACGGCAACAACTTTGAGTGACAATTGTGCTTCGGAAAATATAATGGCCATCATGCAGCAGAGTGCCAACCACCTGGACGGTCGCTGGAGGTCTCATTTGCTTCCATATAGTGGTCATGCACTCTCCTCCATCCCCAACCTTCACAGTCACATCAGGCAACAGATGATCTCGCAACAGCCTGATCCCCAACAACAACAACAACAACAACAACAGCAGCAGCAGCTTCCCCACCTCCAACACAGCAGCGGTTCCCCAAGCGAACATCTGCAACAGCAACAACAACAACATCAGTTGCATCAGTCACCGGCACAGCAGCAACAGATGAGACAAATGTCATCGCAAATGCAACACAGACAAGTGATAGTTGAGCATCAGCAAAGACGTGACCCTTCCTCCTCCTCCACCTCTTCCTCCTCCTCCTCCTCCTCCTCCTCCTCCTCGCTTTCCCCGACGAAAGACCCTCACCATCAGCATCACTCCTTAGGGTCAGGTGGAAGTAAAGCGATAAATACGAATAGCCTTCCGTCGCCGTCACTCCATTTGAATTCATTAACTCTTCAAAGTTCGCCGTCCTCTGCATCTCCTTCCACCCCTTCGACGCCCTCGCCGCCCACGCCTTCTCCAGGTGAGAGAACATTCAGTGGCCTACCTGTGAGCAGTTGCGTATGTCAGTGTTCGAGTCTTAACAGTAATAATTTAAAAAATTAGCTTCCGAAAGTCAAATCAATTATTTTTCAATGGCCGAAAGTTGAAGTGTTGGTTGGGCGATTTGCGGTGAAGCCAAGTGATGTGATATGACGTGAATTGATGACCGCATGAGGTTTGAAGTGTAATTCGTTTTCTCTCCTCCAGTTTAGGTACATTTCGTTTCGATTTGACTTGTCCACGGTGATTTTGGAGTACGCCATTTTATTTCATGCACATTTTTTGTTCCAAGTAGTATTGCTAAGACATTAACGATGGTTTTGCTTCATCGGTGGGTAGGTTTGCACGATTTTCTGTTCTTGTTCAGTACTTTTAAAAGTTTTATTTAGCAGTAGTCGTAGCAGCCGCTTTTTGGTTATCAGTAATCTGCTAAGCTAAGTTCCGGGCTATGGTAAGTCCCCATTTGTTTATAAAGTACTTTGATCATGGAATAATTTTTGACTGACGCTCAGGAATGCTGTTGAATATCGAGTGTTATTAAGACGGTGCGTTTCAGGTTAAAGTTATCAGTAGGGGGAAAATGTCGAATGTTTATGGTAGCTGCGGTACTATGGGAGTTGGCACGCCATATAATTTGGCCTTGCCTATAGTCGGCGGCAGTCAGTCCGTCGTGGGTGCTGCCTTTGCAGATGTGTGATATTATTTTCTTCGAATTCGGTCGGCCCCAGCGTTTCGATGTTCTTCTGCCACAGGGGTAAGACTACTAAACATTTGTTTATCGTATTTTAAGCCAGAAAGTGTTCGATGTTCACTTCTGGAAAGTTTCTCGCCGAATCCTAACAGTCATTTTATTGTTTCTAATCAACATGGCGGCATGGGTAGCCAGTGGGTTTTCTGAGAAAGTTGGCCATGCAACCAGGTCAAAAATGAACAACGTTGTGTCGGGGAACAGAATGACGTGTTCGGCAGACATTTACAGAAATGAAATTGCAAACATTGCAGAATAATGTAGGAGATAAGTAAACATTTCACGTGATTTTGTTTACAGCGACCGCTGATTGGTTAACATGGAAGAGGTTGAGTGCCAGATGTACGAGAAGTCGTGTTGAGCGTAAGTTACTGGAGTGGTGGATTTTACCAATGATTATAAGTCATTTTAATGAAAGACAGCTGCTACAGAACGTTAAACCTCAAAAGAAAAACACACGTTAGGAGGACAAAAAATCCGCGTTTATTTTAAGAAACAGAAAAGGTTAAAGTAGAAGGCTAGAAACCCGAATTTGATATTCTTGGCTGTCTGGGCCGCTTCAACCATATTATGTAACTGCGCAGTAGCAGCGTTGCCACATCTTCCGCCGTTGCATTCTTATTGCCAATATAGAAGTTGATGACCGTACGAGTTGGGAGTCTTCGTAATTCATATTAATATGTGTTACTTAGCAACGCGACGAGTGTGCTTGATTGCTTTCCTGCCGTCTGCCAAACTTGTTTATCGAAATAACTTCCTGACGTCGAAGTTGGTGTTTGGCTGGTCTTGCTATTGAGTAAGGGTTGACCTTGGAATTTAACCATATACGTGGCAGCGGCCTGTCCCATAAGGAAGCTATGGGTGAGGGTTGTGGAAGGGAGGCCGGGAGGGTGTGTTGCAATATGTGCGCCAACCTACGCACGCACGCACGCTCTCCCTCACTTAAACGTACATCTCATACTAAATGGGACAAACTTTCGTATGTTGGGCTTTGCAAAATAGCAGTTCTGTTCATTTTTTAATAGAGTTATGGTTGTGAGGCGAGCAGTAGTGAACTTAAAGATTATATTATAACACTACAAACATTCCTTGTGATTAGTATTGATCTTACTGTAGGCGTTTTTTGGGGGGTTGCAGATCTTTTGGACAATGTTTGAGTTTGATATCATTGCCTGTTCTGTCGAATGTAGGTAGGAGGGCGAACAGAGGCCTAGTTAATTGGGGGTCGTGTGTTCTTATCGGCGAATAGGTAAGTAGTGAAAAAGAAGGATTGCCGAGGGCAGAGGAGTTTGAGAAGGAGAGAGAGGGTTGGTCTAAGGGAGCCATGACGAACACGGAAGAAGGAAACCAAGTTAGCCGACCCTGTAATGGGCTCCATCCCCTCTTCATTCTCTAGCCAAAGATACAAAAAATATTCTTGGGTTATTTTATGAAATATGATCGGTGACCATACTCATTGCAACTCCTGTTTACAAGAAAGAGAGAGGGAGGTTTTTCTCATTAATTGTTAGCTGGTATGTTTTACATTTCATGTGTTGTCCGAAAACTGAGGCTTTGGTATTTTCTAAAACGGTTCCGTTAAAATTCTCGTTCTAGGAGCAATGGTTCTTTTGAAGATGTACTTGGCGATGGTTAATCTTGTCTTGCTGTTTTGTTTATTTAAATATTTTTCATAAGATTATCGCCTATTTTATCCTTAAATACACAGTGTTCTAAACTTTTTAGTAACCTTGAACACATTTTAAGAACACGGACACGTACCAAAGAGTTATTTATAGAGAGAGAGAGAAACTTTACCAATTAGTTTTGCACATATATCTTGGATGTGATGTGAACAGACTGATGCAATCATGGGATTTCACGAGAATCTGTGAATGCTGGTGTGTGTGTGTGTGATTGTTTTATTATTGTGGAAGGTGCTGTGGCATATATGTATGGATGGTAGTCGTCTATTATGTATTTCTTTGTATTTTTTTAAACAGCTGTTTGTAAAACTATCACTGTCTGTTAACTTGAATTTTATCAGTTGTGCGTGGCTTGTATTGTGTTTATATTGTTGTTAAAACACTTAACTTTGTCACATTTATATCTTCACTCACTTGAGAGAGAGAGAGAGTTAAGGGAAGAAAGATCGTAATGAAATGATAGAAGGAATCTTTGGAATTCAAATACTTAACGACTCGGTAGGGATAATGTGATATAGAAGGCCAAGGTCTATTCTTCGTGCCATTTGCATTTGTAAGTAGGCGAACACAAAGAACTGTGGGTAAATGGGCTGGCCAGGACTCACTCTCTCTCTCTCTCTCTCTCTCTCTCTCTCTCTCTCTCTCTCTCTCTCTCTCTCTCTCATAGATGTACATACCTGAAAACATTGTCACTCTCTCTTCCGACTTCCGCATATAAAACACATTTTTTCCATAATAAACAATGAGTAAATATTCCTGTGTGTCAGTGGCATATGCCAGTAATGGGTTAACGTCGTCCACTTGGTGATTAAAGGTAAACGCTTGGTCTGAAAGTTTTTTATTTTTATTTTTATTTTTCTTTCCTTTTGTAAGAGTTGGATGATTATTTTTTGTATTATAAGAGTTGGATGATGTCGCGCTATTAACGGCGCGGTGGTAAGTTCGGTTGACAAGTGTTTCATTTCACCTTTGTGTTTATGTTCGTATGGAGTTTCTTGTTTTACCTTTGCGCTGAGGGTTGCGTATCTAGTGAAGGTAGAATGGCTTCGTCAGTAATTATTATTATTATTATTATTATTATTATTATTATTATTATTATTATTATAGTCGTTGTTGTTGTTGTTGAAATATGTTAGACTTTGCTCTAGATTTGAAAAATGCCGGGTGTGTTGCTGACGATGCATAATGCTTAGATTATTATTATTATTATTATTATTATTATTATTATTATTCAGTTTTAATAGGGTTTAATAGGATAGAATATTAGTGGAAAACAAAAAGATGGGAATAATTGGTAATTCTTGATAAATCAACAAGCGCGCACACATATCGACTACAATTAACTATTCCTTCCCATTGATTCTGTCTCTCTCTCTCTCTCACCTCGGAGGGGGCATTACTGTTGTATTTACAGATATTTTCGTTAGTTCACCGTAAGAGAGATTTAGTGAAACATTTCAAATATAACGCAGTTTACAAAAGCGTGTTTTTACTCTTAATAGCCTTTTTGTTTAATACATATATATATATATATATATATATATATATATATATATATATATATATATAATTATATATATATATATATATATATATATATATATATATATAAGATATTTCTCACTTGCCATTTGTTTGTGTGCGATAGGTCATGTTTTAATAGCTCAGAATGGAAACGCAGAGAGAGAGATAGAGAGAGAATGATAATCTCTTTCTTATCGCAAATTTTATTTCATGTCTTATTCATACAGTAAGAGAATGTAGTTCACGTTTTGAATTCCTCTCTCTCTCTCTCTCTCTCTCTCTCTCTCTCTCTCTCTCTCTCTCTCTCTCTCTCTCTCTCTCTCACACAGAAGACAGTGTTGTCACCCAAGTGTTTGTGCTCTGCTCAAAGAATAGTATATTGTATGTTGATTAACCCGCCACCTGGTGCACTGAATGGGCAGGGAGGCCATATCTCTCTCTCTCTCTCTCTCTCTCTCTCTCTCTCTCTCTCTCTCTCTCTCTCTCCCCGCGTGTTTGTGTGTTATTTTTAATGAAAATATTTTGGAAACGATTCATGACTGAAGGGACGTTAAAATGACGTAGGCCTATTTTTATTCTTATTTTTGTGAAGTTGGCTGATCGTAATTGTTTTTTTAAAGGAACTCCGACCGGTAAATATCCATAAGCATTGATTATACTTCCAAAATTAAGTGTCATTTCACTCCCCCACCTTCCTTTCCATGTATAGTTATTATTATTAATAATAATTCCCCTTTCTGGGGCCTGCTCAGCAGAAGAAGAGGCCTTACCTGCACAAGGCCAGCTTAATCTGACGACAAGAACGTGTCAAGGTTGGCCTGGGGCCGTTGCCACCTTTTATTCCGAGTATACTCATAGGTTTGTTTACTTGAGCGCGTTTCTGAGTCTACAGAAGAAGACGAAGAAGAATACAGAAGGCACATACGTCTTTCTGTCCGAGGACTTTTGTTTTGGTGGACAGTATCGCCGTGTCATCTCTCCCCCAGAGGACAGCACACGAAGGATCTGACCTCTTTGTTGGGCAGAAGGTCGCTCCGAAAAAATGATATGGTCGGCGGAGCGATTTCACGGAGGCATTGTCGAGTGCACACCTGGAGTATCGGGGCCCCCCTTGGGATATCGGTGGCTGCTTGCTTTTGTTCCCCGGAGATGCTGACGCGCCAATCGACAGGGATGATCGCTGGAAAGTCTCGAGATGTGGAGAGCGACGAGGTTCAGAGGGTAGAATACGTTCCTTTTGACTCTCGGTAACTCATAGATAGAGTAGGGCTTCGCCGTTCACGTCAGTGATTACCAGATTATTATTGCTGTAGGGAAGTTTACTACCTGGAATTTCAAACGTACCTTCATTTAGCCTATATCAGTTGAATTTGTAACTCGGGTTATTTCAGGTATATTTTCTGAATTTCTAAGTCGTTTCTATTTTTAGTATAACGAATGGTAGTGATTTAGGGTGGCGTTAATTTTCACCATTTTATTTTCTCAGAGCGAAAAAGTCACCTAAGCTTAAGTCTAGCTGCCTGGAAGTCTCTGTTGATCAAGTTGGTCTAACAGCTTCAATTTTATCCCAAATAACAGATTTTGGTGATAAGTGAATCATCCCATTTGGAATGGCGTGATAAACTGGACATTATTGATACCAGGTACTTCGTGATGAACATGAGATGGGAATTTGGTAGCCATTTTCATTAGGCCTCAGAAACGTTAGACGAAAACACAATTGAAAAAAATTCTGCTATCAGACGTACGCTTACTTCCTCCTAGCGGTTGCTATAAAATAAATCTACTTAAAGTTTTCAGATGGCATTGAAGACTTATGCCAGTAATATTTGAATGCTGTTATTGGTAGTGAAACGCATGGGTCTCCAAGTGTTAATAGCAATGAAGAATTAACTTGGAAATCTCCGCATATTTACGCTGTTCTCCACGTGGTAATGACACTGGTGGAATACACGAATCCTCTCTCCGTGTCTTATTGATCGTGTGTAGATTGGTATATATTAATGGTAAAGCGGAGTTGTTATAGTCTTCTACACTTTTTAATGGTACTAATGAAGTACGATGAACCTTTTTACGTGTGTGATGTCTTGTGTGTGTGTGTGTGTGTGTTTTTTTTCTATCCAGATGTTTGATTTTGATCCAGATGTTTGATTTTGTTGAAGGCGCCTTGCCTTTGAAGTGTGCATCACTTGTTGGTTACAGCCAAATTATGTTTGCAGAATATATCTCGACTGAAGTCACAATACTGGCCTCTCTCTCTCTCTCTCTCTCTCTCTCTCTCTCTCTCTCTCTCTCTCTCTCTCTCTCTCTCTCTCTCTCTCTCTCTCTCTCTCTCTCCTGTTGCCCCGTCGTCACACAAACAGAGGTTACCGAAGTCAGCAGATGTTGACCTGGACTATCTTTCGATCATTTGCCCTTAAGTTAACAGAATCATGTTAAATTTCCTTATCTATACACTCGTCGCATGCGTTGTGTGTATGTGTCTGTGAGAGAGAGAGAGAGAGATTGCCCGATTTGTGTTGTCACATAGGCCTACTGTATTCGCGAATGGATAAGGAGCAACGCAAAATAGGAGGCGACCGGAGATCGTGCCACGTATATGTGTCTTACCTGACACCCAAATTTACAGGTATACTAAGAATTATGTAAAGAAAAAGATAGACCAATTAGACCTGATAAGAATACCTAATGCAGAGACACACGCGCTAAAATAAAAATTAGATATCATCTTGTACAGCCGATGCAAATTATTATTATTATTATTATTATTATTATTATGCAGCTTCTCGAAATGGTGAGCGATCCAGCACAGCCGTGTGGTAAGCGCAGAGTCTGTGGTTAAAAATGTACTGTTGGTTTTCTTTCATCAAGCGGCAGAGAAAATGTGCATCATTCGTGTTCTCGTTTTCTGTTCTTTTCCTTCTCGACTCTCGTCACTTTATACGAGTATTCTGAAGTTTTCTTATATATAATTTTATATATATATATATATATATATATATATATATATATATATATATATATACATATATAAGAAAACTGGTTTATTGGTAGTATTTCATCAGTAAAAGAAATGTGACAATTTTACGTTTACGTATAAAGCGACCATTTATTTTTTGAGTGATTCTATGGCAGATTAATAAGAAAATACGGTCGCCTTATCGTTGTACTTATCACAGAGAGAGAGAGAGAGAGAGAGAGAGAGAGAGAGAGAGAGAGAGAGAGAGAGAGAGAGAATATAGGCCGTTATGAGCGTCGATGAGAGATGGCTTGGCTGTAAACTTTAAGAGAAAATAAAATATACCTCGCTTCCTCCACCCCCCCCTCCCGTTTCCTCCACCTTTACTCCTCCTCACCTCATTTGACCTACTTTCTTGCGCAAGTGCTACAGTCTCTCTCTCTCTCTCTCTCTCTCTCTCTCTCTCTCTCTCTCTCTCTCTCTCTCCTCGGGCCGGTGCATCACAATCTTTTGTATGGAGGTTCATGCCTTATCTTTCACGGAATTTTTGAGCGAAATTCATATATGATGGGTAAAGGGCTCCCTTTTTATTATATTCCATACTGGCTCAACAACACTGGTCCTTTCTCAGAAATGGAAGGGTTAAGGGAGGGAGGAATTCCTTTACTGAAGATTTTTTTTTCCAACGTGACCGGTTCAATAGTTGTCAACTTGATCTCTGTGGCGGGAAACTCGCGCGTATTTCTTACCCGTCCTTCTTTATTTCCCTCCCATTTTTTCTTTGTTTCCTCTTCTTTATTTCCTTTCCTTTCTTCTTTTCCTTAACTCTCATTATTTCATTGCAACATACTTAACTGATTTCTAGGCCTAGGAGACTGAAGCTGTTATCGTACAATCGACCTTTAAATACGCTTCCTCAAAATGGTCTGGCACCTTTAAGCTGGAGACTGGGTTGGGCGTCTGCTGTTGGTAAGGATATGTGGTATTGAGACAGGTGGTGGGTGGGGACGGGGGAGGGTGGGGGGTTAGGCGAGCGTAAGAGGGGTAGGGGAGAAGGGGATAGTGATCTTCAAGGTTGGTGAGGAATGTTGAATTTAGAAAGACGAAGGATTTTTTTTTTTCACCAACAAGAAATAATTTGTTCTTTGGTGTGGATTAGGTTCCCCTCTCTCTCTCTCTGTCTAGTATTGTGTGTGCATGTTTGCAATGGGGGCAATGGCACCGCTCCCCCCTATATACTATACGCTTTCATAAGCATAACTAACACCTTAACCTCGCAACCAACTGTGGTATTCACCCATATGTTATTTCTAATTGGTACTTCCTTGTTGCCCCAGCTGCAATCCCTTCATTCCTTTTACTATACCTCCATTCATATTCTTCCATCGTACGTTGCATCCTTTCCTAACAGTTGTTTCATGGTGCAACTGCGAGGTTTTCCTCCTGTTACATCTGTGAAACCTTTCCACTGTCAATTTCCGTTTCAGGGTTGAATGACCTCATAGGCCCAGCGCTTGGCCTTGGGCCTAAATTCTATACTCCTAATACGAGTTATATATATATATATATATATATATATATATATATATATATATATATATATATTTCCTAGTAGCTATTCCAGTTCGCCCATCGTGACACGGAATCCCCAGATATACAAACTGGACTATTCAAGGTCACGGATAACAACGACTTGGTTTTCTGTTTGAGAAGTTACCCTGAAAAGGAGTAGGATCTGCTTAGGATTTTTAGGAGGGTTTCTTTTCGTCACTGAGAACAAACTATATAGAGTTAAGTGGTTCACATCGTACCTGATTAACATGTTTAAGATTGATTGATTGATTTATGGCTACAAAAACTGGCGTGACATCGTCCAGGTTGTTGAGTAATGACCTATTTTTTCGTATCTTTAAATATTTTACTGTGATAGAATTTGCGTCATTATATATATGGAGTAGTTAGGTATGCTTGTTAGTTAAGATTCTCTCTCTCTCTTGAAAACTTCCAGGCAAGCTGGCAACCACACAGGCCGAATTTTGACTTAATGATGAAAAAGAAACTATATTTTAGTATATTTAATTATAGACATATTTATTTATATATTTGTATATATATTATTTGTGTGTTTTATATATACAGTATATGTATGTATGTATGTAGCCTATGTATATTAGCAATTTGAACTTCCGACTGTGTGAGAAGAGAGTGACACGCCAAGGTCTGAAATACCAAGGGCTGGAGTAGGTCTAGTGAGTTCAGCCACAGTGTCGCATAAGTATTTAGTCGACTCTTTATTTTATTGAAGATTTATGGATTAACCACAAGCCCCAGCCGGCCGTTTTGTGTTTATGTCGGACGTTGCAATGTAGAGTTCTTAATTCTATAGCATTGTTTTATTTCATTGTTCAAATTTATATCTGAATTTTACAGTATTTTTTATTTCTATGTTTAAATTTATATAAATCTTATAACCTTTTTTATTTGGTTTAATGTTTAAAATCTGTCCTCAATTTTTGTTGTTTAATGTTTTAAATTTGTCGTTTTTGTGGCTTAATGTTTTAAATTTGCCCTTTTTATGGCTTAATTTTTAAATTTGCTTTTTTTTTGGTTTAATATTTTTAATGTCCTTTTTTGAGGGCTTGATTTAGTAAATTTGTCGTCCTCCTTTTTGGTGGTTTAATGTTTTGAAATAGTCCTTCCTTCTTTTTTGTGGTTTAATGTTTTCCTTCTTTTTTGTGGTTTAATACATTAAATTTGTCCTTTTGTGGTTTAATGTTTTAAATTTACCCTTCCCTCCTTTATGTTGGTTTAATGTTTTCAAATTTGTTCTGCTTTTTTCTTAGTGGAATGTTTTAAATTACGTATTTTTTTTAGCTTAATGGTTTAAATTTGTCTTTTTTGTTACTTTAATATTTTAAATCTGTCCTTTCTTGTGGTTTAATTTTGTAAGTTTGTCCTTCCATCTTTGGTGTGTTTTAACATTTAAAATTTATCCTTCCTTATTTTTTGGTTTACGATTTAAGTTTACCCTCCTCGTCCTTCTGCCCCCTACTAATGGCTTCCATTTCTTTGTTCTTTGCAGGAAAGAGTGGTGGGAAAGATGGAGAAGAGAAGAAGGGGGAAGAGTGGGAACAGTACAATGCTGGGGCGGCCTTTCTCGGACCAACCCTGTGGGACAAGACGCTGTCTTATGACGCCGATCTCAAGGTCTCAGTAAGTTATTGCGTTGACCCTTGCTCGTTCCTTAGTCGTAGTTAGCCTTAGCATAAGCTGTTTGCTCAAGGAAATGTTTACTGTTTTTGTAGAAGTTTTTTTTTAGTTTTGGTTTTGTAAGTTGTTTTTAGTGTTACTTGCTCAAGCAGAACTTGCAGTCATAGATCTAGATAGTTTTAGCATAAGCTTATTTGCTCAAGCAGATGTTTACAGTTGTTGTAGAAATGTTTTTTATTAGTTTGTTTTAAAGTTACAATTTGCTCAAAGAGAAGTGTTCTTGTAGGATATTTTTTATTAGCTTTTTAAAGTTGTCTTAGCATGAATTTATTTGCTCAAGCAAATGTTTACAGTTCCTGCAGAATATTTTGTTATTGTTTTTATTAATTTGTCTTACCGTAAGCTGCTTGCTTAAAAAAATGTTGACAGTTCTTGTAGAAAAATTTTTTATTGTATTTTTTAAAGTTGTCTTAGCATAAACTGTTTGCTCAAGCAAATGTTCACGTCCTTGTAGAACATTTTTTTATTAGATTGTTTTAAAATTAGCTCAGCAGAATTATTTCCTTGTAAGTTGAAGCCGATGTTTGAAAACAGACAAGTGTCTTGGCACTCAAATCTCTTTACATTAAGATAGTAGTATTAGTGTCCGCCCTTTGCTATTCGCTTGAGAAGCATGGCTGTTCCTCGAAATATTATTGTAGGCCTCAATATTATTATTATTATTATTATTATTATTATTATTATTATTATTATTATTACTAATCAGATGATGAACCCTGTTCCTAAGGAACAAGCCCACCACAGGTGCCATTTACCTGAAATTCAATCTTCCAAAGAATACTATGGTGTGTGTCCATTAGAAAGAAGCAACAGAAGGTAATGGGAAATACCGAAAGGAGTGATCACTCATTAGAAAGAAAAGATGAATTAGCAAATTGATAAGTAAATAGAAAAAATTAAGTGAATTATTAAAACTCAAGAATTGTATCAGGGTAGTAATGCATTGCATCTTTGCTTGCTCCAAGAGATCCAAGCTAGGAATTGCGTGATAGAAATGACACATTCACTGGCTTTGGGTGTAAAGCAATGGTATATTACACAGCTCTGTTAAATTCCTTACTTTTAGCACATGATAACAGTCCGCCGTAGGATTTATATTCCAATGGCTTTCAGTTTTCCGCTGGTGTTATATTAATTTTTCCTAGTACATTTCATCAGAACGTTAAAAAGAATGGGTGATAAAACACCTTCTTTTAGGGGGACTCAATTCCATTTTTTTTCCAATCTTGATTGAACACCTTTAAAATAGAAACAAATTATTCTAATTCTATTTTTTAGGTAATTATCAGCTGTAGGACACTTCATGCTATCATTTCTACCAACTCATTCAAAGTAATTGTGTTGCTTAAATCCAAAGTTTTGCACAATAAAGCGTTTCTCTTCCGCCGGTGACGAGGATCTTTTTAAGGAGAGTCACTGGATCTGTTTCTTCCCTTGGTCATCTCATTTTTGGCCTTGTAATAAATCATTCCACTATAATTATTATAGCCGGTGGGGTCTCTTGGAGCTTGAGTAATTTGAATTTGGTGTTTCAGATCCCGTAGAATTTCTCAAAAGTTCTCTTAATTTGCTAACACTCTCTCTCTCTAGAGGTTTTTATTTCAGAACCAAACATATTCCGTGAGTTAATAAATAAGCTGTGTATGACTCCCATAGCAATTTCTTTAAAATTTCCTTAGAATATTAATGAGGTATTTTGGGGTAAGAAGTTAAGGGCACTTACAGATCCGCCTAAGGTTTTTCAGTGCCCCGAGAACAGTTTTTCTTTTCTCTACCTCCCCAGATGCAGTTTTTTCTATGCCTCCTTATATGCGTTTTTTTCCCTCCCTAGGTGCAGTTTTTTTCTCTGCCTCCCTAGATTCAGTTGCTTTTTTACTCCTTAGATGCATTTTTTCCCCTCCCTAGGTGCATTTTTTTTCTATGCCTCCCTAGATTCTGTTTCTATTTGCCTCCCTAGATTCAGTTTCTTTTTGCCTCCCTAGATGTTTTTTCCCTCCTTGGGTGCAGTTTTTTTTCTCTGCCTCCTTAGATGCAGCCCCCCCCCGCAGTTTTTTCTTCTTCTAGATGCAGTTTTTTCCTCTGCCTCCCTAGATGCAGTTTTTTTTTTTTTTTTTTCTTTTTGTCTCCCTCGACGCAGTTTTTCTGTGCCTCTGTAGATGCAGTGTTTTTCTGCCTCTTAGATGCAGTTTTAGGTCGTACGAAATTTCGTACGGTGATCATTAAAATAGTAATGTTCTTTTACGTCGGACGGGGTGAGCGTTATGAATTCTACTTAGTATAGTATATTAATAATTTCACAGTCAAAAGTCACAAATTGGATAGGAAGAACTTTTTTTTCGGATACAGTGAATCAGCTGGCGAGGTTTTTATTTATTTTTGAGCAGTTGCAAATTGGGCTGGCAAACTAATGCCCATATTTTAGCTGGGACCCTAAGAAATCTAGACCAAGGAAAACTTGATGAAGAAGGGTTATGGAAGCCTGGAAAAGCAGAAGCTGATTGGATATTGAACGAAACTTTCTGAACTGAACGATGTAATCAGAAAAAATTAAGTCATTAGTCACCCTGGTATTATTGCTACGATAGAATTAAATTTGTAATGAAAAAATAAAGATTTAATTGTTGTAAGAAATTATATCCGTGGTTCGTCCGTTGCTCCCCCCACCTTTCTTTTCTTGTTATATGATGTCTTGAGAGAGAGAGAGAGAGAGAGAGAGAGAGAGAGAGAGAGAGAGAGAGAGAGAGAGCTGAACTTCTGTCAAATTCTGCATTGTCCTGGCTAGTATATGTATGTATCATAAGCAGAAATCGAAAGTTTTTTTTTCAGTGTTTTCCCTCTGCAAAGTGATGCCTTTTTGCAGACACGGTTCATCGTATTTCCTCAAGCTAATTTGGCAGTTATAAGAGGCTGTGTGTAGAGTGTTTTGGGGCAGAGAAAGAAATATATGGGCTTTCTTTCTAGGTGATGGCAAACTGGGTTTTCCAAACGAGAACAGTAATTAGAAAGACAATGAAACAAAACAACGAACAGGCCTTACAAAGTAAATTAGAGCCATTATTATTATTATTATTAGTATTATTATTTATATTTTATCATTGTCGAGCATTACAGGATAATTATAAACTTTGATTTAATTTTATTATGTTTCTGAAATGTTGACGTTCTCTCTTTGCAGCTAGAGTATATGGACCTAGACGAGTTTTTGAACGAAAACGGCATCCCCATTGAGGACAGCAAGCGCGCTGGCACCAACACCACAGGTGGCGTCAACGGGAGCGTCGGCGGCCTACCCAGTGGCACCAACAGCAACCTGCGGGCAGCACAATCCCCGGAGGCCCCTTCCTCCCCAGAGACCTCATCCCCGCAGATGGGCTCTGGCATGGGGGCTTGCCCCCAGGGTGCTGGAGTGTCATCTGGCCTCGGAGCCGCCCCCGCCACCAGTGTTGGAGCTCTTAGCGTCGCTCCCCCAGCTCTTTCCCCTCAGGACTACGTAGGAGACTGCTCCTCCTCCGTCTCCTCGCCAGGCTCACCCGACCCCCACTCCCCCCTTCAGGTCCCAGAACCAGGTAAGAGTCGTGCCGTGGCCATTTCAGTCTCGAGTGTAACTTAGACTGTTATGGCTCATGGTGCGATCAGACTTCTTTTAGTTTTTGTCTTGATTTTCTTCCCTCGTCAAACTATCTCTCTCTCTCTCTCAGTGTTCTGAAGACTAGTTCATTTTTCTAATCACGTATCAGTCATTTTCTTGCTGTACGAGAACCCGTGAAAGTGGTGATAGATACTAAAGTGACAATTAATAGTCTCTCAAGTGCTCATTCGGATTTTATATTGTTTTTATTTAATATTTTTTTCATTTCCACCTGTTCGTGATGGTTATCTAAGGGGCCAATATAGTCAGTAAAATTGTAGAGAATGGGAGAATATTTAAGTGATGGTTTGTAGCTAAATTGAAAGTAGCTGTCGCAAAGCCAAGTATAGGATTAAGTAAAAGAAAAATTGTTATCACTCAGAATTGCGAAGAGACATTTGAAATGTTTGTAAATGCAACTTGGTTCCATTTTTAATCGTGAATGTGTCATTTTCGATACACCGTTAAAACTTACAGTTCTTGGGTTAAATGCTTTGGGAGTCATTTCAGATTTTTAAACTGTTGAACCGTATAAGATTTGTGAGGGGAGCGAAAAAGTATTTGAAGAATGATTTACGGGAAATGGACTAGTAAGAACACTGGTAAAGCTATCACTTACTTTATAATTTATTTTCAATTCTTATCTTTATTTTCTACACGTTGCACGTAAATTCTAAACCTGTATATCTACACTACATACGTTTCTCATTCTTGTAGTATCTTCTTAATTCTTTTTTTTTTCATTTCCTCAAATGTTTTTGAGAATTCTCTGAACTGTTACTTAACATCAGTCTCCTCGGAGCCTTTGAATTTATCATTTTTCAGTTGTTTAGAACTATAAAGTAAATTATTGGTTCACCCCTTAAAGTTCTTCTTCCCTATTTTGTGAACCCTTGCTTTTTTTGTAACTGTGTCATCTTTCAGATGGAAAATATTCATTACCAGTAAATGTAAAGATAATTTTTCAAGTCATGAAATATTTGCTCATAATTTGTTTTTTATGCACTGTGTATTTTACTATTAAGGCCCAAAAGGTTGCTTCCCCCAATCACTGTCCCCTGAATTTAAAGTACAGTAACTCTAAGCACTTTGTATATATATATATATATATATATATATATATATATATATATATATATATATATATATATATATATATACAGATTCCCCCACATAATTGTTTCCCGCTCGTCAGTTGATTTTGCAATTTAAAAGTACAATTCACGTACCCCGATAAATATAAAAAGAAGAAAGTCCCCCCTTGAAGCGTAAATTTAACGTAAAAAATTTTAGTGGCACATTCAGTTCGGAAGGATGCGTGGTTAGACTGGAGCATGCGTGAAAATAAAGGGGTTGTAAGATCTGAAAACGAGTTTTATTTGTTCTGAAAGAAATGCTGTGCTTGGTTCTGCTCGAATGTTAGTAGATATTATGATTAATAATGTTTTTCAAATGCTGGTAGATGTTATGATTAATAATGTTATTCAGAAGATGAACCTTATTCCTATGGAACAAGCCCACCACAGGGGTCACTGACTTGAAATTCAAGCTTCCAAGGAATATGGTGTTCATTTGAAAGAATTAACATTTGTAAGTGTGTCAGTGGACTGTAAGGGAGCTTATCAATGCTTGCTAATAATGACTCGCTTGTTCAAGTGTTTTTACCTAACGAGAGTCGAGTAAAATGTCATAATTGTTTCTGAATTCATAGCAACACGAGCTCTTGCTCAGTAGCGTGCCGTGGGCGAAGACATGGATGTTGAAGTGAATGAGAGGCTTGTTGTGGACCCGTGGGACATTTATGGACTTAGGTGGAGTAAAAGGAGACAGGAATTGGTGAAGCGATGAAGGGGTGATTGAACGAAGTGTATGAATGTAAAAGTTTCCTAATAGATGAGGTCATATGTTAGTTTTCTCGGTATAAATTTTTTAAAGAGGATGCGACTTCGATTATCAAAACTCTTATAAAAAACGAAAGCATTTTTCAGTGCCCTCTGAAATTGCAAAATAAATTTTTTTTTTTTTTTTGCTTTGGCCATTTGTTTTTTCTTCGGGCTAAAGTGACTTTCATTGTTGGTCTCATTTTTGCTAAGGAGTTTAATCGATTTTTTTTTTTTTTTGTCATTTGGTAAAATCTGTGGGTAATATTTTTTCTTAAACACTTCAGAATTTGAGAAGCATCCCAAGCACACAGAATTTGAGAAGCATCCCAAGCACATAAGTCGCAGTTCCCTTTAAAAAATTTAAGAGTTTATGGCCTGGAAATCTGCCCCCAACCATTGCCCTGTGACGTTGCCGGCACATGCACACGGTTTTATTTATGGTATTAAAGTGTGTCTGTTATGCATTAGTTTGTAAACTAATATAAGCATCAGCAATTCATTTGTTAACGTATTTATTCCTTTTATTTCTGATTATTGATTTGTATTAAACAAAGTTTAGTTAACATTGGTCGGTGTTAACAAAATTTAACGGTAGCGAATAGAATGTAAACAAAGAGAAGCTATCAGCCACTATCATTTTCATTTAAAAAAAGACTATGATTTTATTGTTGAAATAGAACATTATATATATCTCTGTCTTAAAAAGTATGTTTTTTTCATCTCTGTTATAATTGTTATAATTTTTAGTTTAGGCCTGACTGAAGAAAGAACTTTCGGGTGACGATGCTGATAACGGTCGCTGGCCCCACCTTCCAACCTCAGCCTCTCATGGAGCCATCTATTTAGCCATCATGGATCACTATCACACACGTCGTTGGCATTTTCAGTCGTTTAAAGTCGCCACCACCAGCAGACTCCACAGTTGTCCAGATTTAAGTGCTGAGGGCAGTGGCTGTCTGTAATGCAACGATGTTGTCCATTGGTGAGACTGTCATGGCGGGTAGAGACTCCTCGCTTCCGGGGGATGATGGATGGCGCCATTTGTGGAAATGAGTTGGATTGTGGGGTCAGCTTCCTTCAACCTGGCAAGTCAAAAAGGCATAAGGTATGGGGCAGATGGGGTGGGGGAGGAAGGGAAGGGGGCGGGGGTTGGAGCAGGGAAAGATGTTTGAAGGTTGATAGAGAGAGAGTGAAGATTGAAAGTGTAAGAAGAAGCGCTTGTGTAGCCATCATCTCGTCCCTGGCTATGCTGTCAACTCTTGGCTCTGCGGTGGGAAAGGAACTACGGCGGTTGCTGGATATTTAATTGACTTCGTGATAAAGATTCTTTTTGCTCGTTACATGTGATAAATAATATTTGTTTTATTCTTTGGTCGTCTCAATTTTAAAATAGGGTATTGTGGCCGTTAACTTTATTGTAAAGCGATTTTAATGTGCCGGTCTTCAATTGATTTAAGTACAGAACATGTTCTCAAATAATGAAGACAAAAATTTCAAATTTTAATTCAGTAAAATGCGTTAAGTAAATACCGTAGAAAAAATTCATTTCTTTAACAATCGTAAGGCAATTTTATTGTTTTGACACGATTGGTGACAGCGGATTAATATCATCTCTAGAAAAGGAAAGTCCAAGTCAATATTGAGCTTCCAATTTGCCAACCTTTTGGGCCTAATCTCCGTCTCATCAGCTGCCTTTGATTCCTATTCACTCTTATATAAGTACGTAACGTTTGCCGGCCACTCGCTGTTATATAAGTGCATAAGGTAAAGACGAAAGCCATTCGCTGTTATATAAGTACGACTCGGGGGTGATATCTCACCTGGGGTGTTCTCCCGAAGTGAGGGTAGCTGGAGCGACGGAGCTCGTTTTCTGTTGTCGGGAAGGGAGGGGGAAAGTAAGAGGGGACCGAGCCAAGCGTTGAACGAAGTCGTTTTCTGTGGTTCCAGAGAGCGCTCGAGCAAGTCAGGGGCGAGATGTGGCTGCCATTGTTGCTGCTGCCGGTAGGGGATTGAATGAAAAGTTTTTGGGCAGTGCTAGTGCTAGTAGTGCCCGTGCCACAGCCCTTCCATCTGCTGCTGCCGGGGATCTTAAATCTGAAGTGCGTTTTGATTACCACATATCCCCTAACGACCTAGCCCTTGCTACAGTACCTGGGCAGGACTTTGATCCACGTACCCGCTGCTTCTCAGAGGAAGAGCTGAAGCCGCAGCCCATGATCAAGAAGAGCCGTAAGCAGGTGAGAGCGACTGGACCTTCCTCCCTTCAGCATTCAGGGCTTCGCGACCTTCCTTACTGCTTAGGAGGCAGTGATTACCTGTTTAGATTGTTGGTTCAAAATTCATGTAATACACACACACATATACCACTCCAAATTATTAAACATATACTACATAAAAATTATTTTACATGTACATCTTCAATATCACATGATTTATATGATTTTTATGTATGTATGTAAGAATATATATATATATATATATATATATATATATATATATATATATATATATATATATATATATATATATATATATATATATATATATATATATATATATATATATGTAATAGTGTTAAGAATATATATATATATATATATATATATATATATATATATATATATATATATATATATACTGTATGTAGTGTTAAGAATATGTAGCCAATATAGAAGAGTGAGAGGTTCATGACAATGCTTATGAAGTTGCACATGTACCACTTTACAATGTATAGTGGGAATACATAATATTTATTAGATATTAATAAATAGGTTATTGGTCTGGGGATTGAATGTAATGGATGATGGTAGGACTGTATTAGGGAAGAGGCAAGTGACAGAATAGTTAAGTAAGGAAAGTAGCTGTGTTGAGGGGTTGAGATGAATTGTTGGAATTTATGTGAAGTTAGAGAATTGTAAGAATGAGAAATGAAGGTGAAGGAAATGGGACAAAGCCAGTGGGTCAGTATTGTCCTGTTTAATTTTAGATTGTTTTGGCAGAATGGGTAATATGGTTACTGGAAACTGGTGAAATTAGAAATGTTGGGAGGAATGGGGACAGGAATCCTAAAAAGTACTGGTTCTAGGCTATCCAGGAAAAGTGTGGGTTTCGTAGAGGTTAATGGTGCAGAGTGGCCAGGAGTTTAGTTTAGTGAACTGTTCATGGTAAGTCTTCTAAGCAGGGACACAAAGCAGTAATGTCATGGATGTTCTTAAGCCCTGGGGGCCGGGGTTCAGCGTTTATGCTCTAATTAAAGGAAAAATGTGACTGAGTAAAGCCCCCTTTATTCTCTCTGATTCAGAGAAGAAATGTAACAGAAACACTCTTATTTGCTGAATAACGGTGGACCCCAATGCAGGTGAGTTTCACATATCACTTCATTTATCTACACAGGACTCATAAGCAGCTTGTTGAGTGCCCCCACACACACAAACACACACAGGATCTGTTATATTTAATCCCAAATTACTATACAAATCATTCACATAAATTCTTCTGTCATGTATATTAATGTTTATAGCTCCATCTTCCTGGTTTGTATCTCTTCCCATTCACTTTCAAACTCTACCCTTACTTTTTGTGTATCTGCAGTTCACCTTCACTAGCCCTATCAATACCATATTGTTTGCAAATACCAGCTGTTCCACACACTTAATCCATTTTCTTATGACAACACTCCACCTGCATCCGATGTCCCTTCTCTAACCTTGTGCCCCACTCCTTCTATAAAGTTATTAAAAAGTCATGGAAACATTACAGGCTTAGACTTCCTTTAAACACCAGACCAGTCACCTGTTTTCCTCATCATGACTTATCTCACCCCTCCTGGTCAGGTGTTCAGTAACACTTAAACTGCAAACCAGTGTCAAAATCGTAATCCTATCAATACTTCTGAAGCATTTCTTTCTGTGAACCTCTCCATTCCCCATTTTACATCACTTCGACAAGTGTTTTCTCAAATTATTATCATGTACTGTATATGGTTTCTCAAAAAAAAAAAAAAAATATATATATATATATATATATATATAATATATATATATATATATATATATATATATATATATATATATATATATATATATATATATATATATATATATATACACACATATATATACATAAATGATCGTTGTCTTTTAATTTCCAATTACCGACAGTGAATCCAAGAAAAGCAGTAAGGAAGGTAAAAGCTGAATGTTTTGGTCTTTTTTTCTCATTGTAGTGTGATTCTTTTGGCTAATATTAGTTGTATATGTAGTCACAGCAGTAGGTTTTTATTTTGTTCCTGAAATAACTACCTTAATCACTGTCTTAGTTGTATAAATATTAAAATTATAAAGCCCCAAGAAAATGCAGAGTGTACTGATTATAGTTTTAATTCAAATTTGCCAAAGTGATCATAGATTTCAGCATAGAGATGCATAATTTTTATGAGGCCACATTTTGGTCGTAAAACTTTCCAGTGTCAAATATCCAGTAGGTGCTGTATTTTGTTGTCCTAATTTTGTCTCCACTATCAACTAGACAGTGGTGTTGGTCACCAGAGAAATTTTTTTTAAATACAGCTATTGTATCCCATTGCACGAATCAAATGAATAGTTATTTTTTTATTTTTTGTAAAATTCTCTTTGTAGAACATGTCATTAGAAACACGTGGTCTTTCTTGTTTCCTCCATTAATTTTATCTGCATTGTAAGGTATATGCAAACAATACAGATATTAATAATCAAGTAAATGGCTTTTCTGCACTTTAGAGTTTCTTCAACTTATCAACAGTTTTTGTTGATTTTTTGTAACCACTTGCTTGAATGTTTTAGCCTTAATGCAAAGGTTTATTGTTGAAGCAGTAGCCTTGTCGTGTAAAGTTGACAACCAGTAATAGTCACTGTCAGCTAGGTTTTCAGACAGGATTAAATGTATATTTCTTATAATTTTTTTCTTGGGTATGTTATGCCCAAAAGTAGGTTACCAATAATGCTATCATATTATGTGACAGGCTTTTGAATCTGCAAAAGTATATATCTATCTATATATATATTATATATATATATATATATATATATATATATATATATATATATATATATATATATATATATATATATATATATATATATATATATATATATATATATATATATATATATATATATATATATATATATATATATATATATATATATATATATATATAAAGCTAGCTCAACTTGGTCTACCTTGGTAGTAGGGGCATCAAGTAGGAAGTTATATCTCTGATAGAGTTCAGTTTCTTAGTATAAGTGTGAACAGAGTAGAAGTTGGTGCATAAAATTTGACAATACCTTTTGTAGAACAAAATAAGCTGGAAGTTACTGTGAGTTGCAGTAATTGTAAGTTATGAAAATTTCAGTTAGGTAATGGAGTAGTGCATTATGGAGTTCAGAATGTTTTCCTTGAGGATTTTTCTCTCCACATCAATCATCATTGCTAATTTTTCAAAGTTATATTTAGAGTTTTGTAAGTTGTTGTTGCCTTGTTTGGGTACTGCGCTTCATGAAATGTGATAAACCTTGAGTTTTCCTGTATATGACATAAAATTCAGAAGCACATTAGGTCATTTCTGTACCTTGTTAGTTACAGATTTCTTTTTACCATTTTTTTTTTTTTACCATTACTGTGTATAAATTTTGCATTCTATATTAGCCATTTAGTGAGGAATAGTTTGGTAAATTTCACAATTTATACTTAGGTGTTATTCATTTATTGTGTTAATCTTACAGGTGTTTCATATTAGTCTCTAATAAATTTTTCAGTAACTGTTGAATAGTTTGTACCAATTATGTCTCAGATACCATATTACAGTACAGTATACGGTACCACCGTAGCCTAATAATAAAGGTGCGAGTGACATGTCTGATACCTAACATATAAAAGTTTTAGGTTTCATGCTACAATTAGTATTTTAACTTCCATATTTTGTTAGATTTTCTTTATTATACATCTTTTCTTATAAAAAAAAAGTTTTATGTTTTGTGTTAGCGTCTCTATGTCAGACTAGCATTATGTAAAATCTAATTTATTGATGGATGAAAAGCATTCAGGCTTTACTATCACAAAACTTTTTTATTGTAAAATGGGATTAGAAGATAGTTATGATATTTTATGAATCATGGTTATGCCATGTATTAGGTTGTATTTAGGTTACATAGCAACAAATTAGTGTTGTTATAATTTTGCTATTTATTACTGCACTATGCAGATTAAATAAGATTACATAGAAAATGTTTTGTCTGGAATATAATTTTTATAATATCCAAAGAAGTTTTACTTGCAGTTTACAAAAGGGAGTAGTGTGATTATAAATAAGAATTGATTTTGCATAATTTTCAATATAGTCATTAGGAAGAGTTGATGAAAAACTTACAAGGACCTGTTTTATATTCAGATGCTAATCCAATGTCCACATGTCACAGTTTGTGCCACCTGAAATGAAGGATGAAAAATATTGGGCCAGGCGTCGCAAAAACAACCTGGCTGCGAAACGTTCCCGCGATGCTCGTAGATTGAAGGAAAATCAGATTGCTATGCGTGCCAATTACCTTGAGAAAGAGGTAAGAGTTGATAAGTGTCACTGTTTGAGTTGTTGTATTCTAATTATTGGTAATGTAGTGAACCTTTTCATGAAGGATGCAAATATAAAAAAAAAAATCAATTACATTTGTATCCTGGTGTGTAAGGCGCTTTAATACCAGTGTGGGTGTGTTTGTTCTTTTTTGTGCACCATCTATATTTTGATGTAGTTGGGTTTATAGATAATAACTTTGATTTTGCTCATTAAAAATTCTTTTTAACATCGTCCACAACAAGTATGGCAATCTACAGTGCTTGTTTTTGACAAGCAGTTATAGTGTCAGTGCACAAGTACAGCCCTGGACTTAATGTGCATATACAGGTTGACGGAATATATGTAACTCTGTGTTGTGACATTTTTATACTTCTCAGCCTTGTGCATTTCTTCCTTAACATATAATTTGCAGCATTTAGGGAATATGAGTGGTTTTCGTAAGAATGTGGGCAGCACATGAAAGAAGCATGATTAGTAAGGATGCACATAGTATAAACAGTAGTAAGGTAACCATATACATTTGCGGGTATCCAACTCCCTAGCATGTAGGAACACTTCTGTGCATAATTCTTTAAAAAACTAAACTAATTTTGCTGCTGTAGTTGTCCCTTATTACTGCCTTCCCCACTCTTGTATCCTTTTTTCGTTTCAGTAATTACTGTATTGACATTTTGTTAAGGTATTTTCTTTCAAGCTCATTGCCAGTGTGAAATTTTAAAAATTATTAGCATGAGTACTGGAAAGAAAAGTGACTTATACCCTGAGAATGATATTACACATCAGTTGTTTTGGGAAAATTCTTTGCCTCATATTGACAAAAAAAGTAATGTTCTTCAAAAAGATATATAGTATTTGATGTAGGGACCTGGAGGAATGGGCATGGAGTATTGTGTGTGTAATTAACTGTAAATGCTATTTCTGCAGTTCCCACAAGCAGTAGAGTAGGGACAAATAATCTTTTCTTCCTCTTTAATGAGGCTTCTTAGGCAGCCAAGGATACCATGCTTAACACTGGCAGATAAAAAAATAAGTACTGATACTGTTCAAGAACAGCATCAAGAATAGAAATTAATTCAGACCATAAGACAGTTTGCCATCATCATCAACAAAGAACATATTATTTTAGCTTGCTATCCGTGTCCTTCAGCACTGGTTTTGGTTTTGACAAATGAAAATATTGGCAAGAAGATATGCTGGCATATCCAACACTTGTCACAACATTTTAGGGATAATATAATCAGGAATAGGAAGAGATTATTTTCGGTACAGTATTGTACTCTGATTCAGAAGGCCAAAATGTGGATTGATAGGCTTTGTCAGGGAGCAAATGACATTGGAATGACATATTAATCTGCTGGCCTTAATAACATTGTCTTTGATAAAGGACTTGGCACCTTTTTTACCTAGGGTTTTCATGTTTTACCACAGTCTGCTCCTCAAGGTGTGGCACATACGGTAATTGCATGGAGTCATTGAAATATTTTGCGTTGTTTTGTAAGAAGTACACTCATCCCTGGTTATACTGTAGTTAATTAATGACTTTTGATAATTTTCATGCTGTAAAATTAAAATTATTTCCATACTGTCAGAAATTTGGTTTAGTTAGACCATGCTAATGTGTCATCTGTTGGGAGATCCTCACCAGATTTAGTGAAATGCTTTGTCTGCTTACCAGTTTTCATAGCCTAGGGTAGACTAAGGTTACCAGAGTATTTACCATTGTATAGCTGTAAATATTGCAACTTTGATTGCTTGCCATAACAAAAATCACACCAAACAGTCAATGTGTTATGATACCTACAGAAAATCAGAGGCACGCTTTTAGCATTCTCTTCAACATTTGATGACCAAAGACAACACTGTACTGTAGTGATAATTACTGTTTACAGAATGCATTAGGCTGGCCATTTCATTCTTCTGCTTTCCCACGTATATCCATTAGTGTGAGGGAAATTTAATTTTTTGTTGTTATATTTTGATATATTTTTTCTTTGTATTCTGAATGTTTCCTTCTTTATAGTTATCAGTGATGTTTAATTTGAAACATTTTCAACTTTTGCATTCACAAAAAAAAAATATAATCCAGGAAAATGTAAACATTTCTCATAAAATTCATTCATAATGAGGTTGAACTAATTTTTCCCAAAGTTGGCATCTCTAGACAAGCCTGGGGTTTTCTACCTAGTCCTTTTAGCTTTGTGTGCTGTCTTCAGTTTTTTCACCATTGCTATGGCCTGTAAACTTCTGTCCACCACAGTATTCCCCTGGCAACTGTATCATAACGTCCAATAAGTTTCATTCTCAGTGAGAGGAGCTGGCACAAGCTTTGTCACCTGGTTGATTTCTCTTGCAGAAAATTTCAAGAACTTCTGTCTTGATTTTAAATGTTATCTTTCTTTGTATTCTATGCAAGTCATTATTTTCTCATATTTTGCAATATCTCCTTCAGAAAAGCAAAATGCTAGAAGAGGGTAGGCAGAGCCATGTACACCATAGCAAATCTCATGTACTTACAGTCAAAGTTTGATGAAGTCAGTAACCCAGAAAATTTTGACATTACAAGTAGAGATCCAGCAGTAAACTGAAAAACCCATTAACTGTCTTGTCATTGAACAAAGTGCTGCTGTGACTGAAAAGCAAAATAGCTATGAAGCTATAGCAGCTAGTAGGAACCTAAACAGGATAAAATTAAAATTTAATTAAGTGAAAATTGCAGAGGGATAACAGCTGACTAAACCCAAGGTGAATATTGACTGTAGAGCAAACCCCACTGGTTCAGTGGAAGAGAGCTCTACCATCCAAAGGAGACCTGAATGTTATGTAAGACTGGAAAGGAATGGAAGTAGGAGTGACAATTGTTTTTACTCTGAAAGGACATCATATAAAAAATGAGGAAAGAACTGGAGAATTTGAAATGGCATGAGACTCTCAGATAAGACACTTCAGGTCTCAACAACATTGGTTTTATGCAACATGATAGATAATTAGCAAGCAAGACATTGTGTGAGATAACAAGCAAAACTTTTTTAGATAGGGTACAAGGATGAGGAAAGTGTCTCAACTATCAGAAAAAGTGGCTGTTGCCATCTGAAAAAAATTTACTTCTCTTACCATAGACAAAAATCTGCATTTTCTGTGAGGGAAAGAGATTCACAACAAGCAACCAAAAGGAACCATGACTTCAGCAAGTCATTGATACTAAAGGTATCTAGATAACCTGAATGACACTGAGGAGCAATTTTATTAATGTTACCAACTACCTGAAAAAGCTGACCTTGTTCCTCTTGTGTTCATTAAGGGAACATAACTGGCATAGTAGCATGTCCTGTTGATGATTTCCTTCATTCAGGCACAAGCAAGATGGAGGACAAACTTTGTAGTTAGTTGGGTAATGGAATTGACTGTTTATGGATTACTCCATGAACAGTCTTCAACATGACTGAACCAAATACAAAACTTTCAACTGTGAATAGTGGGTGATTTGGTAAGGGCTAGGACTAGCTTCATATTGCACTTTCCAAACAATAGATAGGCGAATATTATGTTGTAGCACATACAGCTTCATCCAGGACAGTTTTGTAAATGTTTTTTCTCATGTGTTGGAGCAGTGTGAAGATACAAGATGTCTCTGCAGTCAGAAGTAAGACCACAAGTGAGTCTGTGTTCTGGCTAGGAGGACGTGACAGTTTACAGATCTCCAAACGTCCATCATGACATGGGTAGGCAACAGAAATACTGTATGGTTGATGCCATAAACCAAGCAAAGCTTATGAATGCAAATGACTGAAGAGCTATGTTCAAATAAAATAATGTACTGAACAAGGAGACATTGTTTCATTTCTGTGAACTTTGGTAAAAGCCAACCAGAAAACTTACAAATCATGAAGCATCCTGAGTGAAGTATAGAAATTCTCAGGAGTGTAAAAATAAAGACCATCCAAATGTTTTGCTGAAACTTGATTATTAAACAAGTATTACATGATGGTGAAGAGTGGTCCTTCTCTTCTCTCTGTGACAGACCACATATTGTGATGGGAAGAGTGATTATATTAGATGCTAGAACAAAAAAGTTTGGGAAGTAGACCTATGAATGCTGTGGGTAAGTAGTTATGAATGCAATGCTGTATAATGAAATAAATGTAGCACAGTGGGGTCACAAAAGATGCCCTGGATTGCAAAATGTAAATGGTGTATGGTTTCAAAGATCCAAAATGTATAGGAGAGGCATCTTGTGGTGATTGGCAGGCCTGAAACAGGTATAACATTATTACATTAGGCAACATATTGCATGTTTGAATCAGTTATTTAGAGAGCAGTGAGGAAAAACTGTAGCCTAGCAAGGATGATATAGTAGTGAAAAAAAATATACCATTAATAAATAGAGCAGGAGTCAGTATGCATCGGTTCAATAAAAGGATACATTTCTATTTTGAAGAACTTCTCATCACAGCAGCTTACAAATTTCTATTGTGGCATTTTTATACAGATAGCTGACCATAATGCAGACAGCTGTGCTTTAAAAACAAAAGCTTTACAAATCAGAGAACTAATTTCATTACATAGTATTGCAGCAACCATGTAATTGCAGCAAGTTTAAACCACTGTATTTAGTATGTAACAATTCACACTTTATATATTTCAAGGAGGATTAGTTCTAGGACAGCAGTGTTGATGGAAATGTGAAGTTTACACATATTCGCTCAAAAATTCTGCTGGCTGCAGAAATGTTATGTGTATCACTCAAATTGTGTTGTTTTCAACAATCTCTCTTTTGATTGAAAAGCTGTAGAGTTGGCGTGTCACTAGTGTTGAGGCAAATCACAAGCCTCTACAGTTTTGATTGTATTTTATACAATTACTAAATCACAGTGAAAAGAGAGGGGTGGTTCAAGGTGGCTCACCACTTCTAACTTCCCCAGTCTTATTTTGGGGAAGACTTCAGTACTTGGTGTGTTTTCTGAGCTTTTCATTGAGAATCTAATTCAAGGTTATGACTTCGTACAGTAACATCTGGGTTAATCAGTCTTAAAGTTGTTTCAAATAATGTGATATGTCAGGCTTAACCTATTTATCTTATTTAGCTTTCTATAAGTAAAATTTTTCTACAGTAATATCTATTTCTAGATTTCTTTGTAGCTTCACACTTTTGACAGCTTCAAATGCAGTTCTATAAAAAAAAAATGGCTTTAATAGCCATATAACTCTATTAAAACTCTTTAACCTTTACAAACAGTTTTGGATTACTCAAGCTAATGCAGACAATGCCTGTACCGGATATTTATGATGGTGACGATGTTCTACAGATAGCAGGTATTGCTATTTTATGAGGCATTAAATTCTAATGTTTCATATGTAAAAGATGAGAGGAGTTTGTGCAGTTAGAACAAAATATGAGGCATGAAGAGGGCTTGTTTGAGGGGCAATATTTGATTTTAATGTCTGGTGTGCATCCTAGTTTTAAGGAAATTTATTTACAATTTCTTTTGCCATGCATGTGAGTGAAAATTGTTCTTCAATATTACTGAATTTATGAAACTATAATTTTATTGCCAGTCAAGAACATGAGTGTGTATTATTTTTATCAGAAAAGAAAATGTGTATATTATTTTTACCTGAAACAAATGTATAAATTATTATGCATCATTACCAGAGAAACAACCTTTTAGGTGAAAACTGAATGTGTCATATTTGTCTTGTACTTCTCTGCTTTTTATTTTATTACTATGAAATTCACTGCACTATTGTGAATTTTGTGAGCTTTTGGTGCTCTTCCAAAAGTAAATTTTTTGGTTTTTAAATTTGAGGTTGTTATATATGAAGGATTTGATTCCTATTGCAACAGTGGCAGCAATATTCCATACTGGTCCATATTAGTCTTTTGTCTTGCGATTTGTGGTATTGCTCCAGTGGATTGCACTTGCCTCTTGTTACAAAGTTTAGATTACCATGGTGTTGATATTTATATTAAGTTTATTTTTCCCCATGCAGAACAATGCCATGACTGTTGAGCTACAGAAGGCTCAAGCCATTGTGGAATCGCTTAAGAAGAGGCTCGCAATGTATGAGGCAGTTTAAATAGGAGACCACACAAGCTTCTGCCACATCTTTGGTTAGGAGCTTTTACCTTATTTTTTTTTCAAGTCTTACACTTCAATACTTTTGAAAGGGAGCAATAGCACATTTTGTTAACCAAGACTCCATTTTAGTATGATCATGTTCAAGACTCCATTTTAGTATGATCATGTTTATCTTGCATTAAGTATGCAGAAAACTGAGTTTTTCAGACAGCTTTTGAATTATGAATCATTTCATCATTTTAAAATGTCTTTGTGTAAATATTTTAGTCACTACATACTGTATTTAGCTTCCGTAGTTTCCGTAATGGCTAGTTCAAGGCTTATTCAGTTATGAACCATAATTCAGTATTTGAGTCACTGAACCTTTTTCCCCACTCTAAGATTTTATCTGTTGATACTGAGGCATGCGTATACTTGTGTGTGCAAACACAGTATATATCCTGTATATCTTATTATTGAAAATTTAATTCAAAATTTAATTATATGAGAATGCTGGGGGGTGTGACCTATAATGTTTTTTCCTTAACTGTTCAGTCCACCCAATTTAATGGAAAATTCCACATCTGTGTACATATAGTCCCTATGAACTGTACATTTTGGAACCTTAAACAGTAAAACTAGGCTTACAGTAGTTTACAATTGAGTCAACATTTACAGTAGAATTTAAATACAGTAACAGTAAAGGGCTAAAAAGAACAAAAAAAAAAAAAAAAAAGAGAAAATATGTTCATCATCAAGATCATTCAGAAAAGAGTAAGTAAAGTTGAAATACAGGTTGGCGTTGATTTTAACTGAAATATGGATTAAACAAATTATGTAGGACATGATCCATATGCTTTTCAGATAGTACTTTTAATCAGTAAACACATCAACATATGCATTTTATTGCCAACCCTGCCAACAATTATGCACATTTTACTGCCAGCTCTACCTGCCCTGGATTAGTAATACAGTATTGACTTTAAACAGTCCTAGTGAACAGGCAGAAATTCCTGTGTACCACTTATATAGCTTTTACACTATGATGTATGGGAAAGTGAATACCAGTTTATACATTGACATAGTTTCCACTTATTTTTATTAGTTAAAAAATTAAATATCCTGATGTTTAAGGCTGAATTGAAGGGTTTGACTTGTTTTTCAAACTTTTGAGAGTGCACATTGCATTATGATCATATTCACCAAAGCTAATCAATTCTATTTGATGTGCATGTGATTTTTCTCGTTCAAAAACATAACTAGATGTGTTACTCGCTATACTGAATTTCATATAGTATACTGTATGTATTTAATGAAGTTAATTGAAAATAACATGCAATTATGACTGCATGATCTTATGGTGTTAGCATAGTTTAGTGGCCAAGTTTCCATCCATACTGTGCCTAACACAAGTTGACTATTAACTGGGTAATTAATTTATTTTGCAGGAGGAGGATAATTATCATGGGGGTTAGGATCAATTGGGATGATTCAGTTCCTAACATAATAGCTCCATTTATCATTAAAGTTGTATGTATTTTATAAAAATGAAAATTATAGTAAATTTATATTTATGTGTAAATATTGAATTGCAATGTTTTATTGTACAGTACATAGATGATTTTAACCAGGGCATTAAATATGGGTGCCTTTTTATATAGAGGGAAAAATATATGCACATTAACATTAGATGTACATTTTTATGTGTAGAATAATGAGTTTTAATTATGAATGAAATCTAATTAAAAACAAAATACAAAAGTGAAGTAATTATGAAAATTTTTATTGAAAAGTTTGGACCTTCTGCTCATATTTTACTGGAAATTTTGGACCTTCTGCTCCTATAGTTTTGCACTTCATATGTGCTCTATTACCTGTTAAAAACTGTTAGAATGCATACGTGTCATTACACAATTGATTTGACAAGTAATTTTTACAAATGGAGAAAATTATATGCATGAATAATAGCAGTACAAGTTACCATATGACTACAGATTATGACAAGTGAGGCTTCACCAAACAAATTATGTTGGCCTCATGTTACTTATTATTCATAATAACCTGTAACTGTTTTCATCTGAATAGTTGGTTTATAAAACTGATTGTGTGCATAAATTATGAAATCATAGCCCCAAAACAAAGTAAAAACAAATAAAATCACATGTATGTGTAATGTACTTTTAACAGGACTACTTTTGACTGACCCTGCATAATTTAAAAAATTAAATTCATACAATAGTAAACAAAAAGTTGAAATTAAGGATGACAAGAACATTGGAATTCAATGCTAGGAGAAAACAGTTATTACGCCATAAATGAACAGTGAGAGAAACGTGTATGTAAACCTTTCAAAATACTGGTGTTTGCTAAGTTTGAGACAAAATCCAACCACCAGATTTACAAACAAGGTGTCAAGTTTCTTTTTTTGTTTACTTTTGTTAAGAATCGGTACAAAAGAGGAAATGAAATATAGTTCAAAGTCATGAAAAAGTATATACTATAGTCTAAATTCATGCATAAAAGTGAATGAAAAATAGATTTTTTGGAGAAACTTGACCCTGTCACTTCCATTCACAGACAAGAAAATGTAGGTTTCTGTATATCAGCCATACAAGTCTATCCTTCATAGTCTTGTTTTAAATGAGTAAAGCTCATTTTCAAAGAGGCAGATAGTCCACTAAAATGCAGAACCAAAGAGGCAAATGCCCACTAAAATGCAGGAACTCGGCCCTGTGTACTCCCTACTAATCACCTGCATACTAGCCATTACCATCAAAACTTGTTGTAATCAATTAGCAATTGCAAAGTGAAAACCCTTTTGTCAACATCTCACAGTATGGTAACAATGAAAAGTACTGAAACAATAATAATTGTCATAAAAATCCCACAAAAACAAACCAGTAATCCAATGTACTATTGCAGTCAAGAAGCATTTAGACTTGACTTTCTTAGGAATAAAAGTGGATATTTACTAAGAAGCCACATCACTGATAATGAATAAAAAAAAAAAAAAAAAAAAAAAAAAGGAAGGTATGCAGAATAGAACTATTCCAAATAGTTTACCTGAACAAAGGCATAGTGGTAAGCGCATAAGTGTTATATTTTGAAATGTAAGTGTGCTCAAGAAGTTGGTCCTGTTTACCTTTTACTCCAGACGTAGTTATATGTACATATATCATATCTGTCTGATGCAAATATGAAAACTTGCCTTCTATCAATATTTTAGGTGTATCTGATAAACTTGGTGCCTGGCTACATCACTAAAATGCTGCCGTTGTTGTTGCTCAAAAGATTCCACTTCGTGTCTGCAACAAATTAAAGCATTAATTTCTTTTATGGCTTTTGAAAAAAATTATCTAAGGCCAGGGAGGCAATAAGAAACACATGTAACATATTTGGCATAATTTCAGTCTGAACGGGGAACATATGAGAATGGGTTTCTCATAACTCTGGAATGTTTTTGTGTTACAGTATCAAAACAACACAGGCTAAGCATTATATAAATGTAAACCAGTCAGAAGTGCAAGTTTACCAAGGTGGTTGCAGTGCCAAACTGCATCTGCTACCATGTTGTTAGGAGCATGTAAGAAGTTTCTATATTTATTGGAGTTTCTAGTGTGCACAGTATGTGTACTTCCTGTGATTCAAAAATGTTTTGTGTTAATAAACAGTTAGCAAACGTTACTGGAAAGTACTTTATAAGGATATTTCAGTTGAAGGTGTTTAGTCTAGTTTATCAAGACAATTGATGTGCAGACATATTGACGAGTTCTGTCGAGTAGCCTAAAACAAGAACGTGACATTTTTGCGTGGAACTGGATTACATGAATATTGTTTTTTTTTTTTTTTTTTTAGTAAGTCAGGGATTTACAAGGCTATTTATTATCAATGAATACTAATTAGAAAGCCGATGCTTTGAACTCTAGCCTAATTCTGTAATCGTATGGTTAGAGACAAGTGTGACAGCTTTATGTCACTAGAGCGCTAATGCTTGAGTTGAGCATTTTAGTATAATTAAAAACAACTTAAAAGCAAATGTATGAATGTTAGGTGACCTAAGTGAATTTTACTAATGAAAAATGAAATAATACATAAGGTTTGGTAAATATTTATTAATTTTTTATTTATAAAATTTACTTAGTCAACATTCTAACATTTACCCACTTGCTTTTAATTTAGTGTTTTGAATTATACCAAAATGCCCAATTCAAAGCATTAGCTTTCTAGTGATACATAAGCTGGCATACTTTGTCTTGAACCATATGATCAACAACGTGTATCAATATTTGCTGTTGAGGCCAGTTGTGCGAATGATTCAATATTACTTTAAACTTTTGTGGCATCCCATAAGGGTTAATGACCAAGTCGTGAAATGACTTGTTCAAGAAGAGAACACACTACTTACCAAACCTTGTCTATGGTGAAGCAAACTAATCTGGCTTACAGCTTACAAGCTTGGAAATAATCGTATTTATCACCTGCTGTAAATATATTTTTCGTAATGGAGGGCTTCTTTTTGGTTTTTCTGAAACCAAATTATGATGCTTTATAGTGGTATCTTTAAACATTCAAAATGGCATAAATATACTGTCAGAATGATGTCTTGAAGATATATAATTTTCTTGCACCACAGAAAAGTATGATAAATTTCCTTTCCAATCAAACATATGGTGTGTTGTTACTACTGATGCCAATTACTGCATATACAATAATTACACTAAATGCAATATTATTGTGACATTCTATTGGACTGATTTAATGATGAATCAATTTGAATAGCACCTACTTGCTTGGGAGAGGGAGTTACCATCTCCCAACACTCCAGATGGTGTCCCAATGTTTTATGGCTAGTTCTGTTAACACCATCTGAATCTAAGTGGATGCAACTTGCATGATGTCACTGAAATGTCAAAGGGTTAATCACACTGAGTAATTCTAATTTGTTAAAAATGAACTTATTCACTGTTATTACACAAAAATATTTGGAAGATGTCACATCTTTAATATCCTTCAGGTTTGTGAATTGTATGTGGATTTAAACCCCAAATATATTGTACTATAGTAAAATTTATTATTTGGCTGAAACCAAATCTAATTTAAATTTGTAAAATCTTGGATTGCACTGTAGTATCTTCTGACTAATTACAGAAGGTACAGTACCCACTATATCTCATCCCAGATTGATGATGATAATAGCAATACAATTATAACACCATCAGCTTCAGCAAAGCTTTCTATAATTTCTAAACTTTTAAAACATTACCATGAGACTTTTTATAAAAGACAAAGAATGTTTAGGAACTGTTACGTTTTTATGCCTCTGGTAATGCTCCAAAGACTGAAGAGCACACTACAATACAGTAAATTACAAAGATAAATGTAAAGAATTCATATGTACATACATATTTTTTTTCAAGTTTGTACACAACACAGTAAAAATTTGAAACCCTAGCCAGTTACTAAAGCTTTTAAAAGTACTTATGCAAAAATGAATGCTGTAATGAGAACATTACATGACATGGGTCTGAATTCACAAACAAAACAGAAATATTAAAGTGCTGTTACTTCAGAAAAAGTAGATATATAAAGTGCATAAAGGCACAGTTTTTCAAAGTTCCACAAATGTAACCCTATGATAATACATCAACTTACACCTTTTCACCGTCAAATAAATATATCAAATTACACCTTTTCACCATAAAATTATGTTCACAATGCATCAAAATGGATGCCTGTCTCAACATAATCAAGGACTAACAGCAGAAAATGGCTGTAAAATTATTGAGTTGGATTATACAAATGAGTTTGACAAAAGTAACACTGGCAGACTTACATACACGTTCTTCTCGGTCATAATTCTATTTGCTTTGTGGATATCAGTAATAAAATTCCTCTCTCAATCCAAGTTATTCATATTGCTTGCTTGTGTTTGGTGTACTGTACATGTATTTAAAACATTTTCCTTTTACAATGGTGGGAGGAAATCATCCCACTGAGCTGATTAACAGCTCAGTGGGCTGGTTAAACTAAGGTATACTTAACTTTTTTCTGAGATCTTCATTCAGTTGTCCCATTCCATTTTTCATTTGTTAGACCACATCTTTCTTCCATTTAATTTTATTAATTTGATCTTCCCACAGCAGTGGCCATAAATCTATACACCATAAGTCGCACATTTCGGTTACTATTTCATCCAGGCTACAGTTGTTCATTTTCTTGTTGCCCATTAAATCTCTGCTTTGCAGTCATTTGTGTCCGCAAAATAACGAAGTGTTCCCCTCCTCTGAGATATGGTTCTCCAATTCCCTCTTCCTCATTTGTCCTTTTAATACATAACATTTTTTTGTTAGATTTTTCAGTAGCCCACATCATGCATTATAATAAAAACGTGCAGGATGTGATTCTGAGGAAAAAAAAAAAAAAATTGTTCTGAATAATTGTAACTTTAAATGTTTTAATGGCTGCTTTTATTAAATCAAATCAAAGGCCTTCATATTTCAGTGAATACATTCTGTATTATGGTAACAATATACTGTTAGGATTTATTTCCAACTTGTCACAAGGTCATTCCAAAAGTTCTTGATCTCACCCACAAAATGTCAAAGTATAAAGTTTTGGTGTTGTTTTCCCCAACTTCAATACACTTGGTTCACCAGTGTTCAAGCACTGCTGTACCATCATGGAAGAAGATTGCACTTTGGACCTCCACAGTAATAATGACTTCATTACTGCTACTAAACTGATAGGACAGGTGAGATTCAAAAGAGGTAGAAGTCAGACTGGTGTCAGCTGAGAACAGCTCGAGATATGAAGCATCAATTCACAGCCACATTTGGCCTTTTCTTCAACTGTTTTCTGTGTTGTGTTAATAGGGAATTGTCCGAAAGAAACTCGCCTCTGCATTTCACCTCAACTTCCTTTACTACTTCTTGCACATTTTTTTGATGTGCAGTTTTCTCATTTGGCCATTTACCAGATAGCTTATGGTGATAACACCCCCACTATTTGAAAGTGCAGTGGCTATTGCCTTCCAACAGATGCCACTTCCTTGAAATTTTGGGAGGGGTAGAGTTATAGTAACTTCATTGATTGATTCAGGTTTGAATTGGTAAAACTGTCTCATTCTTGGTTACTAATATCCTGTGGCATTGTCTGAATCAGCTGGAAAGGAATCAAGTGTCCTGAAAAGTCCATTCTCGTGTCCTGAAAAGTTCATTCGTCTTCATCTGTTTTAGTGTAGACAACTGTAGTATCCATCTTGCAGCCAGCCTGCCCAATCCTATGGAGTCAGTCAAAAGTGTTTGTATAGAGCTAACACTCATGCCTGTGGTCTTGGCTACCTGTTGCAGTCACATGTCTTGTCATCCAAAACCAGGCAATGAATGATATCCACTTTGCAGAAAGGGAAGGGAAGCCATACCATGTTTTGGCAATGTCTGGTTTTCCATGGAAGTCATATCCTTCAATTGTTGATACAGTATACTTGATCAAGGCCACCTTTTTTGTTTAGTTTCAAATTTCAGTTGAAAGTAAACATCAAGAATGCAAAAACTGAGTTTGTTTATACAGTAGTCAAGAAAATGGCTGTAATATGCCTATAACTTTTTGAATGCCCTTGTATTAGATCTAAGGATTAAAGTAATATTTCAAGAAAATCCTGAAAAAAAAATCCACTTTGCAGTGAATACTTGTATTTCATATATTTAATGAGGGTTTTCATATTAAATTCTGAAACTGCCTCCTTATCAAATGATCATTGTACACTGGATGAATACTGTAATTTTAAAAACTGAAGCATGATGTACATTGAATTACCAAAAGACACCCTTCTGGTTCTGCAATGGTATTCTAAAGTTTTTATTTACCAAAAATAAAATGATTCATGTAGAAAAATGTTAAGAGATAATTGAATGCTTATTCAGCTTAAAACTAAATGTTGCCCACACCCATTTTGAAAATTTCAAACGTCAGATTCCAAATAGAGTAATAGGCAGCACGGTAATGATTTATGTTCCTAATTATCTGTCAGTGGTTTTTAAACATTAGGGCCTATGAAGTTGTCACTCAATACTTGTAAATCTTTCATTTTGGTAGCCAGCACTATGGACTGTAGCTTTTGGAGGTCTGTTCAGTTTGGCAAACTTTTGGAAAATCACGGGCAAAAGATGGCCTTTTACTGTGTTCATTATCATTATCTTCTTATTTTGACTTTGTGAAAAAGGAGAAACTATGTTCTCAAGTGTGATGTTCATCTTTTCACCTCAATGTAATGGTGACCTCTTTATAACACCTTTATAATAAGACCTTAGTCCAGTCATGTTGGCCACTTGAGTCTGCCTTCCTTGTTTTAAAAATTTTCCCCTTCTCTCACATGATCTAGATTCAAACTTTGCTTCTTCTTGTTAAAAAAAACTGTCACTGCTAGAACTTTCATACCACCAAACCCTTGGTTGTCTCCATGCTCTGAAAATGACAAGGTTCTCCACATGCTGTTGTTTTCAGATTATTTGCAACAATACATACTTGTTTTAATCAAACTAATCAATAAATGGTTACCCCATGTACAAATTAATACTGAACTATACCCATATAAGGACTTATATTAATTTTGATCTAAACCTGTATAAGGATTCCAAGCAATCCTAAAATAGTTCTGTAAAGAACTGTGTTATTCAGGTACTCTCACATTTAAAACTTCAAAACTTAATAATGCCATGGGACAAAAATTATTCTGTCACCAAACGGGATCTTACTGCAATGTCTTGTGATAACATGTGCCTTAGACCATAACAAAATTTACAAGTCTGGTGTGCTAGATTAGAGGGTGACAATCCACATGCCTGAATGTTGTCAACCACCTCATCATTTAATCAAAGCAGTTGTTCTTGGAAAGGGAAAATACTGTACTGTACATTATGTCAACCACCTCATCATTTAATCAAAGCAGTTGTTCTTGGAAAGGGAAAATACTGTACTGTACATTATTAACAACTATAATGTAAAAAACCAGGCTATTATTAATAACATTTCTATTATAACCTACATTCAACTCAGAGTAATACTGTAATTAGCTTAGGCAACTGAAGGCTGAAAAAGGGGTGAATGCCTTGCAAATCAGTGGCAACAAAGGTACAGGGACCAGTTACATCATGTAGTTGCCAAGATTTAATTAAGCTGATGCTCAAGTTTCAAATATTTATACAAACGGATAAGTATTGGGAATACTGTACAGTACTTGAACCAAATCCAAATCTGGTATATAAATATAACATGATATAAAGGATAACCATGATCTGATATCACTGTAATAACTATCATGCTGGTTCCTAAAAAGTTTTCACTGTAACAATTCTTACACTTTTGTCGAGATTTGCTTTTTTTTATATCTGCATACACTGTAGATCCCTCAGTATAATACAAGCTCTCGGTGGCATTCTTTGGTAGTCACTTAAGGTTTAGGTGCCGAAATTTTACCCCATTTACTGCAAATTAATATTAAATATCACTACAGCAGTGTAAAAAAAAATGACTGCACCCGTATATGTTTACAATTTGATTCGCATGATGCAAAATACTGAATCCGTTCTTTTTCTCATTCTTCAACAGAATTTGGCTCTTCGAATTCAAGTGGATAAAGCAACAAAAGAAGTTGAATCACTGAAGACCCGTTTGGGCAAGTATGAAGACGTGGAGGTGAAAACCATCATCACCGGTATTGGGAAATTTGAGGAGGACATGAAGACCAACATAACTGAGCATACATCCTCACACTAAACGGATCATCTTGCAGAAAGTCTCGTCACTTCCTCGAGAGTACTGGATTTGGAGCCTGTTTCAATGTTCTGAGATGCCATTTGTAATGCAGTTGAATCTGCATTTAACACTAGCACATATGAAAACCATTACAACCATGAGGTTACTTAAATGCTCAAAAGTGCATCCGTATGTTTTATGCACATTTTCCCAAGTATCTTATGTATGCATGTTCCAGAGATTTGTTATTGTTTCAGAGTTTATAAATATTGCTTTAAATTTGTCATATTTTATTTCAAAAGCTAGAATTATGGTGGCACACAAAAGTGAAGATGCTGACTGAATTTTTTGCATGTTTAAATGCATAATGAATACAGATTATTTTTAATGTATTTCTGTTTGCAGAGGATGGTAAGATATGGTATATGTGGATCATAATTAGCTAAATAAATTTGTTATGTGGAATTAACTAAGTATCGCATGCCTTGCTGTTTCTGCTCATGGAGAGACGTACTCTGCGCATATTAATTTAACCAGACCACTGAACTCGAAAGTAAAGCTCTTATAGGCTGGCCCTCCCAAGGATTTTTTATTTTTCTTTTAAAAAGCTACAATTTTAGGACAGTTTGTCTTATAAAAAAGCCACAATTTTTGGACATAAGTTACAGTGTTCACAGCATAGGTTGGCAACACAAGAAGGATTTCTTTCTTTGTTTTTGAAGTAAATGGAATGTTACCTTGAATAGTAAGTACGACTTAGGGAGGCTGTCGTCAGTGATCTCGCTGGAATTTTAAATACAGTCTTTTCATTCTGATTTTTTATAAGATCAAATAGTGGAATTATTCTGGTGTACAAATCATATTTTCCCAATCACTCTTACTGAAGTTTAATTGGAGAATATAGTTAGTCAGTTGGATTTGTAAGCTATATTTTTTGGCATGGACAAGTAAAATGTAAACATGTTCCTCAAATGTATTTACCTCAGGCATTAAGCACAAGATGTTGGGAGTAAAGGAAAAATGAATATGATATTGCTGCATCCTCTCCATTTAGGTGATGCAAATTACCATTTCGGAGTAGTGAATATGAGAATCACACCCATTAGCTGGTGGTATGTGGATGGAGTCCCACAGGTGGTATATAAATTGAAATTGAATGATATTAGTTTTGCTAATGAAATAGCAATATTTTTTAAAAGTTAGACATAATAATCAAAATTTGGGCTAGTTTTTAAAACACAACAATTAGTTATGTGGCTATTGTCTGAAATATGTATGATAGCAGAATACTGAAATGAACTCTTGAGTTAATATTTTACCACTGTTCATTTTGCTAAGATAATACTGTAAGCTGTTCCAAGCTTGTTCACACTGTAATGGACTAATTGTTTAATTTCATACTTTATTTCTTCCTTTGTCCCAAATGCTGTAGACAAATACAGAGGTTTACTGTCAGATATTAATCATGCTTTCCCTAGACAAATTCTTGTTTAAAGTCCGTTCACAATATTACGGGTCACCGTCCAGTTATTTCAGTTAATTTTTTTCTATTAGCGTAAATGACACTGTGAGCAGTAATACTGGAAAACCTCATGGCAAAGATTCATAGTGCTGAAATGGCATCTTTTGTTCATGCACCGTTTCAGCATAGTGGAAATTTTTATGGGCAATATGAAATCCTTAGATGATTTATTGCTGAGATACAGATCGACTAACAAGGAATGTACTGTGTTCATAAATAAGACAGAAATGCTTTATAAATATAATGTAAAGTCCTAAGTTTCCCAATCCAGTCTACTGCCTACAACGTAGATCCCAGCTGTTTTTATCAAAATACTTTGTTACTACCATATAAAGCTTGGAAACAAGTACTGTAGTGGTCTTGAAAAATTATCTTGTCATGTTTCAATGTACTGTGTATTCAGCATACAAATATGACTGAAGCCTTTCAGAAGATGTGCCTGGGCCCACTTAACTTCCTGTATTTCAGTAGTCAGACAAATCCACTGAGCATTCTCAGTGAAACAGGGTAATTTGTTTTTATTTTATTTTTTTCTACCAAAATTGGTTTGGCCAAGCCTGGGCCTCGCTGTTATGATCTATGCTAATCATTACACACTGGGAAGATATTTAATGGTCAGTTGTGTGAGAATATCATAGATTTACATGACTGATTGGCTATATCATATACTGTAGTAAAATTTGTTGATTTGCCAATACAAAATAGTGATTCTTGCTCAATCATAATGTTGGTCGATTGTACAGTTTAATAAGGTATTGGAGAAGAAGTTATATTTTTGGTGAAAAATTTATGTTATATTAAAAGAAATGGTGTATTATCTTAATGTACAATATATGTTATCAAGTTTATTATCTAGATTAGAACATAGAGAACATAGAATATAATATAGTTAGTAATATTAAGTGTAAATAGTATTAACTTTTAAGGAAAATATTATGAAGCTGTATACTTTGTCACCTCATCACAAATGATTGCATTCACTCCTCACTGGTATTTTCCTAATTTCATTCCGTCTTTTTCATGATCATTGCGTGTCTTGATGTTTGTGTTCTTCATTTGACATGTACAAGTTTGCCAGTCAATATTCTGCTTTCAAGTAGCCTGTGACTTATTCTCAGATGTTATATAAAGTATGGTATAAGTTTCAGTTCTGTGTTTCTCTAACCTTGAATCGGACTGACCTGTCGCATCATTTATGAAACTATTCTCTGTAGAGGAATATTACACAAATTAAAGACCTATGTGAAGAGAGATCTTTTATGTGAAGTTCTCACTGAATTCTATATTTTTAAAAAATAAAAAATAAAATATACTCCTGTACTGAGATTAACCCTCCTAATGGTGTTGTATTGTCAAATACCATAATACTGAGAATAGGCTGCCATAAATGTATGTCAAATTTTGAACTTGTATAAGTTCTAGCTTCTTTAAAAATACATGAGTGTCTAGAGCGAGAGTGTAACCACTCTGTTAGGTAAGTTGGCTACATGCATCACAATTAACCAACTTACTTTACATGTCAAAAATATACTAGATAAATCTAGTTTTATTCAAATAGTAAATAACCCAACTAAAAAACTGCAATATGATGGATTATAGGTAGGCTACCATGTTAGCCACAATGACTTCTTATGGCTACAGCTTTTAAAGCAATTATGTGTAAAGTACACCTCAACTTGGGTGAGAAATATGATATTACTGTTGTGGTGTGGCATATCTTGAATGTTCAAGAGTGCCCTTCACTACAGAAGGGTGTTCATCACTTTTCAGACAGTATAATATGCAGTTGTCCCTGGATTTATGATCTACTGCAACTGCATTCCAACAAGACAATGTTTGAATGTAAAGAAAATTGTCAATATGACAGAGTTTAATGCTGTGAGGTTGTCAATATGACAGAGTTTAATGCTGTGAGGTTATGTTAAAAATGAAGATAAGCCACTACCCTGCAGCTAGAGGCCAAAGGGGCGCTGCAAAGAACCTTAAGTAACGCCTACAGTGCACCGCATGAGGTGCACTGACGGCGCTATCACTCAATGGGGAGCAGAATATGGAATGGGGAAACAAAGCCTGACGACTGAGAACTGGATGTCACGGTTAAGATACCACAGAAAGCTGACCTGAATGAATATGGTGAATAAAATGACATTGCACTTATGTCTGTTGTAACAAAAATTTTCAATATGCTCATTCTCAATATGCTGGAGAAAGAAGCCGATGAAAAGCTTGAGAGATGAGCAAGCAGGTTTTAAAAGAGGATGGAAGATATTGCACAGATCAATTCTCTGTGCTAAGGCATACTGTGTAGTAATGCATGGAATGTGCAGACCCCTATCTGATGGCTTTGGGTGACTGCAAGAAGGCATTTGACAGCATCCCAGAACCAATCTACTCAAGGGCTTGCGTTACTATGACATTCCTATTAATTATGTAAAGCTAATTGGGAACAGAGTATAGCATTTAGGCTAAAGGCCAAGCGCTGGGACCTATAAAGCCATTCAGCGCAGAAATGGAAACTGACAGTATAGAGGTTTGAAAGGTGTAACAGGAGCTAAACCTTGCACTTGCACTGTGAAACAATTGATAGGAGAGGGTGGAAAGTAAGATGGAGGAAAGAGGATATAAATGGAGGTACAGTTAAAGGAATGAAATGCGTTGCAGCTAGGGCCGAAGGGATACGACAAAGAACCTTAATAATGCCTACAGTGCATCACATGAGGTGCACTGAAGGCACTAACCCGTTACAGGGGTAAAGCTAATTGGAATCATCCATGAACGTAGTAAATGTGACACTAATGTTGATGAGATCCTGTCAAGTGAATTTACAACAAACAGTACGGTGCTACAAGGTAATGTCATTTCACTCCTGCTGTTTGGCCTTCGCATAGATTTCATAAAAAAAAAAAATAGTAGTCTGAGATGGAAGAGGAGGTTCACTTGGAGATTTGGCAACCAAGAATGTTCCTCACGTAGATGAGCTGATGATGAAAGGATTCTGGAGATGAGTGGAGACTTGTGGGAGATAAAGCAGATATTCACCAAGCCTTGGGAATAACTTTCAACCAGGGGCAATTATACCTGATGGGTGCATCTCCCCAGACAAGGAATCAAGCCTAGGACTTTACTTTGAAACTTTAAATACAATGGCAGGCAGTCGACTCTGACAGAAAGCAGAACTGATGCACTTGACAATTACAGGTTCCTTAATATGAAGGTTATTCCCAATGTGTAGTAAAACTGATAATATTTATGGCTTAATGTTTGGAATGTAAAAAAAAAGAGAGATAAAAGTCACGTGTACAAATAAAAAATTCACACACAACATAAATACCTATATACATGCATATGTACATACATACAATATATATATATATATATATATATATATATATATATATATATATATATAAAACTTCCAGCTTACGCGTATCCATCGAGAGTATCCAGAGAGAGAGAGAGAGAGAGAGAGAGAGAGGAGAGAGAGAGAGAGAGAGAGAGAGAGAGAGATGAAACTTTAAACTGTGCATATATGTGTGTCACAGCAACAGACGCTAAACTCTTCTATACAACTATCACATCTTGAGTTCCCATTAACAAATTTATAACCATATTACACTTCCTCGCATGCTCTATTTATAGCAATTATTAAGTATATATTAACGAGCGATTACGTTGTATTTTGGTATTGTTAATGTAAAATCATACAATCTTATTAGCAAATTGCTGAGAGAAATTGCTGAATGATGGGTAGAAACTGGAAACCGTGCACGAATTGTTTGTTCAAATAAAGAAAGTCGTTACGCTTCTTCGCTATGCAGAACGTACTGTGCTTCATGCCAATTCCTCAGACAACTTCAAACTGGTTATTTTCGGTTTCATTAGTCGAGTATGTAACTCGACGAATTTGGTGAGTTACTGCAACTCTTATAATTTAACTAAGATGCGAATTAAGACTGTTAAATATACTAAAGAAGATTGCATTGTGTTGTATGAGTTGCACTGACTGCCTAGCTAAGTTAGAATTTGTTTAAATTACTTTTCATGACTCCTCACGCTATTAGGGCTGGGTTTCCAAAGCACTAGAAGGATTTACTGTCCATAATGAAACCAACAAAAAAAGGCCTGCAGATTGTTTCAAGTTGTCTAAGCCTAGATGAGCTTCGAATGTTTGATAAAAAGCCTTCATTTTGCAGCACAAGACTGAACAATAACCTCCCACTTGACAACAGGACTGAAAATACCAAGCGTTTCAAAAGAAAAAGTGAAAACTCGTATTTTCTGAGGGCTATGATAGTGTGGATTTGATAACTAATATGGAGTAGATTCTTCGTATGTCTCTTAACGTATGAATATGTCAATTGAATTTTCCCAACAACGGCAGCCACTTTGGTTGAGTATTGACGGATGATAAAAACATTTATAAAGTCTTCCTAGCCGAAACCAGTCTAGCACAACGATTGTCTACCATAACACAAATGAAATATCATAATAGAAAGCAAAATCATCCAGAAAACTATTACAATGCACACAAATATAACTTCTGAGCACAATATTCAGACATAATCAGACAAACTCCCATGTACAGGTCAAATTGGCTCAGGGTACGTGAAGGTGATGCCTTTGTGAAACCTACCAATACGCTCCGCCCTCAAACTTGCCTACATAAATGGGAACTGTACAAACCCCTGTGGCAACTGGGCTCCAAAAATACATTTAAAATTGATATTTTTGTTAAGGATTGGCTTAATGTAACAATTCAAACTATAATGCGTCAGTTTCTGTTTCATGTTACCGAGCTCACCTGCGGGGTGCTGCCATCTGTCGAGCAGGTAAGGAACTGCTAATGCTTTATTCGAACAAAATCCACTCTCGGGTAATGCGTCAAATGTTTAATTTTAAAATTAACAAGCTAAAATGTTAACGAACACCTAAAAATACGTTACGCCTATTTTAAACGAATTTATAAGCAATAACTTAGTTCATATGGAGGATATACGCACGCACACAAACACACAATTTAAAACCCCAGGGTCCTCCAGGGTCTGGGGTGGGGCCGAGAACAGAGTCACCAGGTAGAGGAAGTTGGGACCAGAGAGAGAGAGAGAGAGAGAGAGAGAGAGAGAGCGAGAGAGACCCAGTCCCAGAGACTTCACTCAGTGTGTGATCAAAGATGTGCCAGGCTGGACTGCGTGACGCCATCAGGTGACGCCCGAAGACAATGGCTTTAAAAAAGGCGAGATCAACTCGCTTACTACTTGTGAAAGTGATCTGGTGTGTGAACATCTCACTGTGCTGTTTAATAGTGCCTTCTGCAGGTCAGTTTCGAAACGACCAGGACCCGGAATACTACCGCTACAACAACAACCCGCAGCAATACCCACCCTATTACTCTACCCCGTCCCCTGTGCGGACTCTCTACAACACCGGAGGGGACACCTTCTACGGCACCGACAGGAGATACGACACTCGCTACGACGACCCCACCAGACCCAGGGGCTTCGACAACCGCTACAAGGACACGAGCTACCGCTACGGAGACCCAGCCTCCAACGACAGGTTGAGTGTCATCGCGGGCGGGCGGTTCGACTCCCGAGGGCGTGAGAGGCAGGGGTATGAGTACAGGCGCAAGTGGGAAGGGCGCAACAACTACGGCGAATTCGGGGTCCTGGGTGGATGGAGGCCTGACATCCAGGGGGAGCAGCGCCCCTCGGAAATACCAGGTTGGTGGGAATGGGATCGAAGTCTACCTCAAGTTCGACTCCTAGGCGATGATTTAAGTAGTGTGTGTGTGTGTGTGTGTGTGTGTATATATATATATATATATATATATATATATATATATATATATATATATATAAATAATATATATATAATTGTATATACACAGTATACATACATACATACATACATACATACACTAATTATTGCACTGTCTTCCTATATCTTGTATTCTGCACTTACCTTACACTATACTTCATAACCACATGATATTATGTATATATACATATATATGTATATATGTGTGACAAGTGTTTCACGGAACAGTGGAAAAAAATAAATAAGTCAACTACAAAAAATCCGACTCGGTAAAAGAAACATGACTTCAATGAGACGGAACTGACCTGATACTTAAAACATTAAAATGAAGCTTAACTCGTCATCTGCCACATTGCATCCATCTGCAAGAGTAGAAAGGCACCATCATTAGTATGATAAACGAGTAACATAAAAATGTGTAGGACTACTCTGCATAATAAACTGTTTATTTTTGAAAGCTGTACTGACGTTGTAACTTGTCGATTTCCAAACTATTTTGTCATGAATATTTATGGGAAACTAACAAGATCTCTCTTCATTGGTGGGATATAAATACGATTGGTGGGATATAAATACGCTACACACAAGGGTGCTAATTTATTTCAGCTCTCTTTTCTGTTGTTCGTGTTTCTATACCAACATTTTAATGGAAAAATCAGTGTACGTATATATATATATATATATATATATATATATATATATATATATATATATATATATATATATATATATATATATATGTGTGACTTTTTATCACATCACCATGATTCATATACAATCAGTAAGCTACAAACGTCCTTTCATATCCAATTCGCTCTACCTCGGAAATAATATATTTTCATATATGTTACCGAAGGGGAATTTTTTAGTTGATAATAAGTTCGTCATCCCGTGGGCTCGAACCAACGACGGACAAGAACTCAGGACTACAGTGGACGCTTTAATCCACACGGCCAGCAAGTGAGGTATACAGTAAGTGGATATCGGCTCCCACCGACAAATCCCCGTCGAACTCAGGTGTTTGTATTTAGAGACGATAATATATTATTTCCGAGGTAGAGCGAATTGGATATTAAAGGACGTTTGTAGCTTACTGATTGTATATGAATCACGGTGATGTGATTAAAAGTCATATATATATATATATATATATATATATATATATATATATATATATATATATATATATATATATATATATATATAATTAGGTTTTCCATTCTTTGCATGGAAGGCCTAGAAGTATAGTAACCTCACCGTTCTCTGACGTGGGTTCAAATCATCTTGAACGAAGTGTTTCTCCATACATTTCATATAAAAATGAAAAAACTGATTGTGGTAAAGGCATTGGTGTTTTCTCGACACAAGGATACAGTATATTAATCCTATCATAATTTAAACTAAATTCACTCCGCTTGAAAATGGGCGGAATAATCAAAAGCGTAAATAATTGCTTTTGTGAGTTACAAAGAAAAGTCGACTATGTAGGTCTAAGATGCCCTTCATTTTGCCAATTCAAATATAACGAAGTTTGTGTAAGGTCATTTCTCCTCCCAAAACCACTTTTTTTACTAGTACGATATTTTTTTTATTTTTTTTTAAATATCCTACAATTTCGTTACTTCTCTGACAACCTGCACAGGCGTCACTTCACTGTTTCTTCGGTTCCCAGAGGTTTAGCGTTCATGAATATCTGCGTAATATATAAAAAAAAGACCATATTTTACTACACCGTGAGAATCTCCCACGTTGTCATATAAACAGCTGGGCTACTTCGGTCTACCTGTAGTAGCCGTGAGCCACAAAAAAAAAAAAAAAAAAGCAAGGGTGGTTAATACTTTTTTTAAACTTTTTTTTGTAAGTGCAATTCAGTACCAGCAACTCTGCCCTAATCTGGACAAACTTCATAAAAAACCTATGCATCGTAAAACGAATGAGTCGTGAAGAAGAGATAAAATATATTTTGTGTCCCTTATCAGAACTTGCACAACGATTGATTTCATCAATAAATAATCCTGTTACATGATACGTTTCGTGTACTATAATACCATATCCGGTAGCAATCTGTAACCTTTTTTAATCTTAAATCTACTTATAAAGTATTGCATTACACGACACATTTTTAAATTATTGTTTATAGGCAAAATTTTCATACTCGGCAAGGGCACAGTGTTATTCTTCCCTTACTGCTCAAGTTTAAACATAATTTGAACATCGTTAATATTTCACGGGCTCTTGCTTCTATGACATACTGAAAAGTAAATCACACGGGTAACAGAAAATTATGTTGTAAATATATCAAATGTAATATCACACTGTAGTACAGTACTGACAGTACAGTATTACGTTTTCTGTAATTCTTGAGTATAAACGTAAACCATTCTACTTTTAAAAAGTGATTTACCTCCTACAATCCTATTTTCCCAGTGCATAGGTCTAGAAAGTGTGACCACACCAGATACCAATGGCTGGTTGCAATGCAAATCGTTTTAAGCAGCATTTGTTGAAGCCAGAAAGCTAGCAGGCTCTTGCGTTCGAATTCCCACAGGACCATTTATAAGCATACCCACTGCTTCAGACTTATTAAAGAAATTTAATGCAAATAACATTTTTCGTAAACTTTGACAGTGTCTTTCAAAGGTTAAATGTTCTTTGTCACAATACGGTGACAAAATCTGGTCAATCCAGGCTCTCAAGTGTATTATTTTTTACTTAGGTCATGAGTTTTCTTAAAGACTTTTAATGCAATACTCAAAATACAACAAATGAAAAATACCCAAGAAACAAAAACGAAGTTACCAGTCAGCTTGATGGGACTGCGCAGATTTGGTAAACATATACAAACATTTCTAAATACATGAACCATACATATTTCCTAATACAATACTAATTTTGTGTTTGATGTGTAACAGATCAATATTACTTGTGTAAAAAAAACCATGGGGCACTCCTGAGAAAATCAGTTTTTGGGTGGGGGAAACCAACACCCCCCAAAAAAAGTTCATTGCACCCAGTAACGATAAAAAAAAAAATGCACAAATCATTTGACAGACAGTTGTAAATTTAAATAAACTGTATATGGTTCATGTTTTTCAAGAATAAGAGAATATTCTAGACTTTAGGCCAAAGGCCATGCGCTGGGATTTGAAAGGTGTAACCTTAGGTAATGCCTACAGCACTACCCCCTACGAGATTCAAGACATAGGCCTAAGGACCCAGGTCCTACTCAGCAAGGGCTCCTTCACCTGTCATTTACTCCTTGCCAACCTGACCTGACCTTACATACACCATGAGTAAGATGCAAGGATGCATTCTGACCTAACATAACCTAGGATTCTAGGCCCTGCCAGGCCAGGTTGTATACTTAAAGGAATGTTTATTAGGAATTTTCTAGAATTAGCAGTTTCTACTTACGTTTGAGGTACAACAACAATTTTCTTACTGAACATGGAAGGAAAAAATAGAGTGGGGGAGTTTGAAAATATGCATTCTCTGGGAAGTAATAAAACATTTTTACTGGAATAGAGTGACAACCCCATTAAGGAAGATAAGGGCTCATGAACTCTGTAACAAAAACAAGTGGGAAAAGACATGCATGCACTGCTGTGTTTGATTTTGGAAAATCCTGAAGGCCTGATACATTATATGGAAAATACAGTTTATCAAAAAAGGTGCAATATAATCCACGGGTAAAAAGTGCCAAAATAGCCATTTTTGTAATTGTTACCTGATTCTGCAGCTTTAATTTGTTACAGGCTTCTACAGCATGGAAAAAATAAACAGCAAAACAACTCTCTAGTTGTATGGAAGTGCTGCAAGGTATATTTTTACCTTAATACTAGGCTAGCTCACATGAACGCCATGTTTTGTACCAGCCTACATATATGAATGCTGAAAACATCTATGAACATTAAATATTTCGGTAAATTTGTGATAGATTTTTGGGCTAGTATGATTTTGCCCGTAAGCATATTAAGAAGATTTAAGAACAAAACAAAAACCTCAAATTCTGAGAAATGGTATCACGTAAAATTACCTGCTAACGAATGTCAAACGTTCAAAGCACACAGTAAAAAACATGAAAGTATTACTTTCACATCCAAATTACAATGATCTTCTAAAATAAAATAAAACACCACGATCAAATGACCAGGAATGAAACCGAAACAAGAGGGGCATTCTGATAGTGAAAATTGCTTCGTGAAAAGGGGAGTTAAGATGCACTGCGCAAGGTTAGGTTAAGGGCAACTGTTTGTTATGGGGCCTTATGACACCTTTTCCTTTCATGATGTTTTAAGATTTATAAATATGATGGACATAAATATATATATATTTCTCCACCCTCCTCCCAAAAAAGCTTTGAGTATTCAACCAAACTTACCCACAACGGGTATATAATGCTTATGATTCTGAGCCTAGGCCTAACTCTTGAGACGAATCGATCGCTGGGCCTAATTCGAAAACTCTTCAAATAATGTTCGTTTCATATTTTGATGTTACATTATCACTCACATGGCAAGAATAATTTACTATCCGTTAGTGAGCACTATTAGTACTCACTTTACAAGGATAGTGAGCACTATTAGTACTCACTTTACAAGAGCATGGCAACTATAATAACTAGAATGAAACTTGACTTCTGTGACGTCATAAACAAATGCCATCTATATATGCAATGAAAAGCAAATCAATTTCGAGCATTGACGTCTCTTATTAATGTGCTGAAAATTACGAAATCTTAATATATATATATATATATATATATATATATATATATATATATATATATATATATATATATATATATATTTGTGGAGGTGTAAATTGTACTGCTAAAATGTCTGTTGATCATGAATGTTGCCAAATTAACACAATTATTGAATAATATCCAGCCATTGATTTCAACGAGCACACAAATGGTGAGCCTTTGGTGTAAAGCCATGGTTCTTAACCTTGTTATTACACGCCCCCTATAAGAGTTGGTCATTCCCTCCACGCCCCCCTTGCATCTATGAGTAAAGTTCCCTCCCATATTTAAAGATAAATGAAAGTAAAAGAGAAAGAGAATGGGTTTCGAGGGATAAGGTGGGAGGAAAATAATTCCAAAACATCTAACTAGAGCAGTAGACTATAGGACGCTAACATTATAAGGCATACATTTGCATTTTTTAAAATAAATTTCTGAATATTACTTCACCACTCTTGTTAAGAGAATAACGAATATAATGAGAATATTTTTAATTTTTCCCTAGGGCTCGCGCCTCCCCTGGAAATTGCTGACGCCCCCCTAGGGGGGAAGCGCCCCCAGGTTAAGAACCACCTTTGTGAAGGTCAACCAAATTTCGGCAGAATACGCCACCTTATATAATTAAAAACTTTTCAGCAAAATTATATATATAGTATAATTTTATCACACACACACACACGTGGGTTTGTTTTTTCTCAAATATTAAACCCAAAATATAATCTAGCATCGATCTTGATATACCTTGAAAGGAAGTTAGACTTAAGTGCTTCTTAAAGTCTAACTTATTTTCAAGGTATATCATGATCGATGCTAGATTATATTTTTGGCTTGATATTTGAGAATAAACAAAGCCACGTGTGTATGTGTGTGTGTGTGTGTGGCTAGGCCTAATTGTGGCTTTGTATATTTCAAAACTTAATAATGCAGCATAAAATAACCAGTTACTGTTGACTGTAGTTTCTACAAAAAATGTCAAGCATTTATAATTACCTTTGGGTGTGAGTTATTCCCTTAGGTATGACGAATTCGATAATAGACGATAGTCGTATTTGTGGGCTTCGTATATTTCAGTACTGAAACGCAAGCATAAAATAACCAGTGACTGTTTACTGTAGGTTCTACAGCAAATGTCAAGCACTTATAAATTATAATTCCCTTTGGGTGTAAGTTATTCCCTTAGGTATAACGAATTCGATACTAAACCATAGGCCTACTTGTGGCTTAGTATATTTTAATTCTGAATGATGCAAGCATAAACTAATGTCAATTATAAGTTATAATTCCCTTTGGGTGTGAGTTATTCCTTTGGGTAAAACGAATTCGATAACTAAACGATAGGCCTATTTGTGGCTTAGTACATTTCGATAATGAATAATTCAAGCACAAAATAAGTTCCTTCGTCTTTCCCGCAGGAATCCAGCTGCCGTTGGCCGACGTCTTTGTGACGACGGACAGCGGGAAAGTCCAGGGCTTCTACGTCTACCTGTACGACAAGCCAGGGCAAAGGTTCGACGAACGCCCTGCCAACAAACCCATCCACCAACAGAGGCACATCCTCAACGTCACGACTTTCCTCGGCATCCCATACGCCCGTCCGCCCATTGAGGAAGGACGCTTCAAGGTAAGGAATGATCTTAGATACGATATAAGTTGGAGAAATCCTCCGTAGGATGTTTCCTAGAGAATGACCTTAGATACTTATTGGAAAAATGCTTCAAAGGGTGCTTCCTATAGAATGACCTTAGATACGTGTTGGAAAAGTCCTCCGTAGGCCGTTTCCTAAAGAATGATCTTAGGTACGTGTTGGAGAAATGCTTCAAAGGGCGCTTCCTACTGAATGACCTTAGATACATGTTGGAGAAGCCCTCCGTAGGGTGTTTCCTAAATTATGACTTTAGATACTTGTTGGAGAACCCTCCGTAGGGTGTTTCCAAAGAATTACCTTACGTACGTGTTGGAGAAGCCATCCGTAGGGCGTTTCCTAAATTATGACCTTAGATACTTGTTGGAGAAGCCCCCCGTAGGGTGTTTCACAAAGAATTACCCTACATACGTGTTGGAGAACCCTCCGTAGGACGTTTCCTAGCAAATGATCTTAGATACGTGTTAAAGTCCTCCGTAGGGTGTTTCCTATGAATCAGCATAAATACTTGAAGGAAACATAAACATGTCACTGTAAGACTTATTAAGAACTTAATCTTTTACGGAAAAGTATGATTGAGCACCATGTTGATTTACTACTAACCCACCTCTCTCTCTCTCTCTCTCTCTCTCTCTCTCTCTCTCTCTCTCTCTCTCTCTCTCTGAGAGTTACATGTAAGTTGCAAATATATTCTATAACATTTATTTTATACAGTGATGGAACCTAAAGTCATATATATATATATATATATATATATATATATATATATATATATATATATATATATATATATATATATATATATATATATGTATATATACATACACACATACTTTTCCCATCCAGAAGAATTTCTCTGAAAAGTGGACCGAGGCAGTTAGACTGTGGTAGACTTTAAGAGGTCGTCGTGCCTGCCTCTTCCTCGTCAGCCTACAAACCAGGACCTGGGTCCTGGTCTAAACACTCTAGACAAACGCCGTCTGCTGACTCGATTATGCTGTGACATGACGCTGTATTTGCTGTGACAGATCTTCACAGTCACAACCATGAAGTTGATAATCGGTCTAGGCTCGCTTATTCGTTTCCCGACCAAGCGTTTAATGGCAACGGTGCAATAAATCTGATAGCGTACAAAACCTCTCTCTCTCTCTCTCTCTCTCTCTCTCTCTCTCTCTCTCTCTCTATATATATATATATATATATATATATATATATATATATATATATATATAACAAAATTAATAACAAAAACAGGAAATCTAACGCGTTCACTATACTGTAAGATATGTTAAACTGTACATCAACGTGAGACTAAGTACTTTGGTCTAAATCGTGATGGAAAAACAAAAATCTAGACAACACTGTTTATAATCAATCATAATAACTAATTAGCCTGGCTCCCACAACTACAACTGAAATCTAAAGAAACGCCAAATTAAATTTGAAATCTGCAAACCACACATTTTTGTGGTTAACAGCTGCACTTAAGAACTCGTCACTTCGTGTCCAATAAACCACTCTCATGAGGCATGAAAAAAATAGTCTTCCTCTTAATGGAAAAAGAATGGAAAACAAACGATTTTTTTTCTCTACTGGCATATAGTTTCGTCAATAAGCGGAAATAAAGTCAACGCGAAGCAAAAATCAAAACAGTTGCAGGAATAGTGGGCTGCCTTGTTTTTCCTTTGTTTTGCAAACCTAGTACGATGGAGTCGACGATTCTCTCTCTCTCTCTCTCTCTCTCCCCCAATCTTATCTCTGCAGGTTCCATCTACCATGACTGATAGCAATAGTTATTTCTGCTTCGTCGAATATGTGGGAAGCATGAATAAAAAAGGAAGGACATACGTTCTATACACACGAGCACGGAGGTCAGTCTCTGCTATATTAAAAAGACTGTTATCATCCCTTGGTATGCAATAGGAAATGCAGAGTGCTTACCCCTGTAAGTCTCAGGAACAAGTTCAACGACCTAGGCCGATTAAACACAAAAAGGGGCCTGGCATTCAGCATGGTTGGCGTCCCACGCAAATTACGAAATGAGCGCGTGATGATTCAATAGGGAAAAGTGAGAATGATGGGAAGGAGAAAAATCATAAGATGTCCCCTGGAAGAAACAGATTGACACGCAAATTACGAAATGAACGCGTGGTAACTGATTAAGGAAAGAGTGAGAATGGGAAAGAGAAAAATCGTAAGGTGGCTTCTGGGAGAAACAGACTGCCTCCCTTTCCCTCCCCCAAACCCTCACCCCGTTTCATAATAATCAACCCCCACCCATCTACAACCCCAGTACCCACTCCCTAGGTCCCCAGTACAACAATAACACTCTCACAACTGGCGCAAAGACTAGAGCAGTGTAACCGCAGAAGCATTCTACAATTTTCCGTCGAACTGGTCTTACCTACAGTGCTGTGTTCAAGTGCAGACTCACACTCACACACACACAGCTCTTCAAGGTCACGCAAAGAAGGGAAAGAGATTATTGTTGGACTGTATTTCATAGGAACATTATGATATATGCTGGACAAATAAGTAAAAAGTATACCTTAGTTTTACCAGACTACTGAGCTGATTAACAGCTCTCCTAGGGCTGGCCCGAAGGATTAGACTTAATTGTACGTGGCTATGAACCAATTGGTTACATAGCAACGGGACCTACAGCTTATTGTGGAATCCGAACCACATTATAGCGAGAAATGAATTCCTCTAACTCTTCATCGGCCGGCCGGGGGAATTGAACTCCGGCCCATCGAGTGACAGTGAATCTCTACCGACTCAGCCAACGAAGGGCTAATATATGCTGGACAAATATATATATTCAGATACTGGTTCAATTGCGCACAACATATATATATATATATATATATATATATATATATATATATATATATATATATATATATATATATATATATATATATATGAAATGGTGCCAACAGGCTTATTCCGCATGGTAATGATAAATCAGATTGCTAAACACCGGAAGATGATAAGACGCCAGAGAACACAGGATGTAATAAGTTACGCAAGGAGAATGAAGGTGTGATCAATATCACAAGCATATATACTGTATATATATACACACGTGTATATACATGTACACACATATATATGTGTGTTTGAACTGGTACTAAAGTTTGCAGAAGGTTGAAAATTGTGAAAATCAAGTCCAATTCAAAAAAACAAAATTGATTATCATTATCTGTCACAATCCCGAAAGACCGGTTGATTTTAAGCTGGTGCCGCAGAGAGAGAGAGAGAGAGAGAGAGAGAGAGAGAGAGAGAGAGAGAGAGAGAGAGAGAGAGGGGGGTCAAATCTAACGAGTCCTTTCGAGTTCTTGAGGCGAGGATGCAAAAGTATGCCAATGCGCTAAAAAGTCAGATATGAGAGAGAGAGAAAGAGAGAGACTTTGATACTTGTGGGAAAATTTTATCATCCTATAGGTTAAACCCTATTTCATGGACAATTTAGCTTACCTCACTTCCCCTGTCTGAGACGGAATCACACTTCAGCACTTACTTTTTTTTATAAAGATGTTTACAGCTTGCTCCCTGTCCGTCTCTGCAACCGATTCATTCAGGTTTATTGGTTAAATATTCAGTTTACTTTTAATTTGAAGCGTTTAAACATAGGGTATCATCATTAAGGAATGTACTATTTTAAATGACCCTACCTTGAAGAGTAGGCATCTTTGCCGAGCAGTCAGAAGATTTTACTTTTGAAAGCGAATTTCTCTCTCTCTCTCTCTCTCTCTCTCTCTCTCTCTCTCTCTATTGCTTTTTAACAATGAATGTTTCTCTTGGGTGGAAAAAAGCCTAGCAATGTATCCAGATTTTTTGCTGCCAAGTCGATAAAATCGACACATCAATAATATTTTCCTTGGAGATTTAACTTGATGTTAATTTTACAAAGTAATCACCATTTACAAAAATACGAGGAATCAGCTGCAAAAGGTCCTATACTTCTGTTTGGGATGAAGAGATATTGTGACCAATTCCACTACAGATAAGAGAAGATAGGGTGCTGCTTTGGTTTGTCATCTACACGTCACCTACTCCGAGGTGATGGTCTAAACACGGCGGAAGGTGCTAGTACTAAACACGGCGAAAGCTCCTTGGGACGCCGTGTTTAGTACTAGCCCCACGGGGATCAAAGTATTATATACACCCATTTCTATATTGTGTGGTCGACAAATTATATTAATAAACGATATCTTCGTTCGGCCGTCTACTTTACATTTACAATACGGTGTTTAGTACTAGCACCTCAGAGTAGGTGACGCGTAGATAACAAGCCAAAAGACGCACTAGATCGCTGAGCAGAACGACTGTAATGCAGCCATGGATTTCTGGGTAAAATACGGGAATTTACTAGAATTTAAATGATTTAAATATAAAAAGGTATAGCAGGTGACGCCTCAGTTAAGGAAAAACACGGCAATAATATATTTAGACTCTATGGTGCGGAAAAACCGCCAGGTATTCACAGCTCGTAATTTGAGAGCGAGCGGCAAATTGACATACACAAAACATATTCATATGAATATAAAAAAAAATAAAAAAAAAACTAATTCCATAAATGCAGTGACGGCAGACGCAAGCTCTGTGAAGTAAAACTTCACGATAACGTAAAACTTCACAATGACGCCTTCTGGCTAAGTGGCGAGACCACATTTCCTTCTTCCCTCGAGCTCTCCCCAAGACGGGGCGTCACGCCCGAGAGCGTTTTGCTATAGAGTGGGACTAGCTGGGAGGGACCCACTTCAAGTGTTATGATAATGAGGGATTCGGGCTGGAAATCACTTTGTGGGATTGGAATTTAAAATGTAGGCCAAAGGCCAGGCGCTAGGACCTATAAGAAATAACTTTGAGGACTTCAAATGTTTTGATGATGGAGGTTTCGGGCTGGAAATCACTTTGTGGGATTGGAATTTAAAATGTAGGCCAAAGGCCAGGCGCTAGGACCTATAAGAAATAACCTTGTGGACTTCAAATGTTATGATAATGGAGGTTTCGGGCTGGAAATCACTTTGTGGAATTGGAATTTAAAATTTAGGCCAAAGGCCAAGCGCTGGGACCTATTAGAAATCACTTTGTGGAATTGGTATAGAAAATTTAGGCCAAAGACCAACCGTTGGGACTTTTGATGAAGTCATTCAGCGCTGAAAAGGAAACTGACAGTAATATAAAGGTGCACTGTAGGCATTACTTAAGGTTCTGTGCAGCGTCCCTTCGGCCGCTGGCTGCAACCCCTTTTATTCCTTTTATTGTACCTCCGTTCGTATTCTCTGTCTTCCACTTGGCTTTCTACCGTCTCCTGACAGTTGGAGGTACAGTAAAAGGAATGAAAGGAGTTGCAACTAGAGAACCTTAAGTGATGCCTACGGTGCACCACGTGAGGTGCACTGACGGCAATACTCCCCTAGAGGTAAATCACTGATGCTGCTTTCCACGTAAGTTCGTGATTCAGGTCAGACTGCATTCGCTGATGGTTAATGAGGTCATTAACATTGCGGTAAATTCGTAACGTTTCATGCTATAGAATCGGTGAATTAAGGCCTCTCTAACCCACGTTTATTCCCATATATTAAGCTACACATATTATTATTATTATTATTATTATTATTATTATTATTATGTAACAAGACCACTACGGGGCCATTGATTTGAAACTGAAGCTTCCAAAGAATATGGTGTTCAATTGAAAGAAGTTAGAAGGTAAAGGGATATATTAATAAATAGATAAAAATATAAGTAAATAATTACATTTACTTACATTAAATATAATTCCCAAGGTATAGTAAATTCGATGTTAGTGGCTTAATATTTGTGAATGTAAAATGTCACGCTTATATAATTGACAGAAACTCTTTATATATATATATATATATATATATATATATATATATATATATATACATACATATATATATATATACAGTATATATATATATTATATATACATATACATATACATATACATATACATATACAGTATATTCACTGTTCCATAGAGGAGAGCTTTGAGGTTGGCTGGGAACAAAACCTGTAATGTATACAGCCAAGGGTATGTAAGTCTAGGGCGCCACTATAGCGAACCCTAGTCTAATGTTACCTGCTTTAAGAAACAACAAAAACAGTAACGTGAAAGAGAGAGAGAGAGAGAGAGAGAGAGAGAGAGAGAGAGAGAGAGAGAGAGAGAGAGAGAGAGAGAGAATGGGAAAAATTAGGGTCTCTTGGTAACCTGATACCACTCACGCGACTACCTGTTTTATTTTGATTCAAGTTACGTTTTGCAGTCGTCTTCTAAGCATAGGGGACACATTTAGATATGGATACTTATACACATAGTTCGAATAATTCAAAGGATGGGTGCTTTAAATAAAGTTAGATATGCTGATTTAATTAAACGTAAATGAAAATAAAAACAACTGTTGCCCAATCTTCACTATTTTGTTCAATGAATTGTACCCAAAGCCGAATTGAACAGCACACTAGTTGAATATTCAGTTGTAAATACACACACACAAACACGACTTAACTTTGATGTTGCCTCCAAATGGTCGAACAAATTCCCCTTCGTTTCTGGATGTCATTTATAACGGCAATAAAAGTCAGCGGGAAAAAGAAAAAGTCAAAACGTTAACCCTGGGTCTATCCAGGATTAGTCCTGGGTCTATCTGTAATGAATCATTTCCGGGCGGTACCCGGAAACTTATCAGTCTACAACTTCCGTTTCCATCATCGATTCTGACCAAAAACGTTGCTATACATCGGTCCATTCATAACTGGCCCGTCCAGTGGAATAAAAACGCGTTTTTAAAGCTATGTCTTCAAGTGTATGGCAGTGAAAAGACACTGGATGTGTCGCTTAGTCTAATTCATACAGTCACCACTTCCAGCCAACCATTTGATTATTTTATATATTTTATTCTAAGTAGTTGAATCAACACATTATTACTGTTATTACCATTCAAGCTGCGCAAATTCCTCCATAATTATTGTATTGAATTTCATACTAACCACAGAAAAGTTACATCAAGAATCAAACACCAAACTTAAAATAAAAGTGCATGACTGTAGTGGCCAAATATCTACAATTCGTAAAATGAGGCTACTCTGAATGATGAATCGAGATACTAAATTAAGAAAATAAAAAACTAAGCGTTTACAAAAGAAATGTTTACTTTCTTTTCTGTTACCTATGAAACGTTAAGAACAAGCAAATTCAAGCGACGAATATCAAACTTCAGCTATAGAACCTACTAGGCCTATCTTAGCATCTACACGTCTGAGGTCGAGCCCAGCGCCCCTCGAATTCTTTACCCAAGCGAGCTTCAAACTTTCCCAACAGCAGCACATCCTGGTCTTTTAAGGCTTCAAGGGAAGTTATATCGAAAGATGAGACTGTAAAATCTCGTTTTAAATAACAACGCTTTTCAGAATATAACGAGATATAACGGATTATCAAGCTGGGTTTGAACATCCTGAAAGCTAGTTCTTGAAAGGTATAATCATAAATTGCATTAAAAGTAGTCTTTGGAGGGTGATGCTATGTAATTATGCTAAATATTTTGGCATAGACATTGTGTTATCAACGGGAACCGCACTATAGAGTAAGAACTCAACAAATGCAGGACGCTAGGAAATGCAATGTTCACCCACGCCCACCCTCTGCAACTCAGCATGTGGATAGATTTCGATCTACAAATGCAGAACAGAATAGCCACTGCAAGGTTTGCGCCCCTATGCACCTGAATGATACGGGACTATGAGCCTTCCCTAAAGGGTGTTGCAAGGACGAAGAAGCCTTTGGGATATCCCAGGGAGAAGGCAAACTCTGGAGTCCAGAAGGGGGGGGGGGAGCAGGGCAGGGAGCGTGACTGAAGTACCGGATGAGGACGGCTGTTGACCGGCTGATGGTTCCACACTCGTGAAACCATGGTATAAACTATCATCACCCACCATCTCTCTCTCTCTCTCTCTCTCTCTCTCTCTCTCTCTCTCTCTCTCTCTCTCTCTCTCGTTTTCAGCTCGCAACTGCTGTCACGCAGGAACGATTCACGTTCCTCTAGTTTCTTTTTCAATCGCCAAAGCTACGATCACAATGTGGTGGGTTCTCTTAAAACATTATCAGCCACCAGCAATGAACCTACCCTTGAAATATATTCGGAACAGTCAAAACCCTTCGGCATTCGTTACAACCAAACGCAAGCGATTAAAATTAAGAGTACTTTTGCATATTTTAATTACCCGGACACTTGACTGGAGTACTCCAATTGGCCTGCAATGCGTCTTGGCCACAGATATATAGAGTGGTTCTTTTATAGCGACGCACGCGAAGGAAAACTTTCTCATGCGACCCATAACAATTTTTTGCTGGTACTTCAGGTAACTTCATTTAGAACCCAAAACTTTGTTTTTAATAACATGAAGGACACCATACGTCACTGTATTTCACTCTCCCTTTCAAAAACGCGCACAAACATACACACACACTCACGCAAGCGCGCAACATTGCAACAGAATAGTAATCCAAGTCCAAAATTTGACTCTGCGTGAGGGCGGAGATATGACAGGCATTTACGGTTATTGTTTAGAGTGAGAAAGTGTGCCACTTTTCCTACAGCGGATGCGCTGAATTGCACGCGAGTGAAATACGCTAAGCTGGGTGAAGGGGAAACACACAGAACGATTTTACATCCACAAAGAGAAAATAAACACACGAGAGCGAACTATCTTGATTTTGCAAACTCCTAAAAAATTTTAAAAAATCCTTCGATCTGTTAATGACAATCAAACGACCGTTTCGATTATTTTTTTTTATAAAATTCGTCATGTTTGTTCGCCACTAATCTACATTCTGGGGGTTTTAATTTCTTATAAATCCGAATTATATTGGCAATCATGTTTAAAAGTGTAGTGGCTAATTACCGAGAAACGAGGAAAATCAGAATCTAGCAAACATATATATAAAAATGTAATACTGCAACGTAGGTAGTTAAAAAAGTAACAACTTACCAACCACAAAGATCTTGAAACTACTTTCTCTTGAGGACGTTAGAAATTTACCTTATGAAGGGATGTTATAAACAGAAGCCATTCAAACGCACATACTATACTACTGATATCACAGCAATTCAGGGCAAGCAAACCAAAACAAGACTTTGAAGAAAGTTACTATCGTCAGTGGTAATGAGTTTCCTCAACAGAGGCAGGAAAACTGGAAACTTATCAGACGGAACCCTGCAGAAAACAAAGCGGTGTCTGACATCTGCACAGGGCGTAACCCAACTCTATTGTCACCGGCGTTTACAGGAAAATGGGGTTTGTGCTTCCTCTGTTTCTTGTTTATTCTCATTCACCGGATTCACTACAATAAATCCTTAACCAGAATGAAGAGGTACGTCTCTATCCGACACAGAAAGGCCTGTGTTACGAGAAATCGTATGCAAAAATATTATCAGCCTATAAGTCTACTGGGACAAACATCATCATCCTGTAAGTCTACTGGAACCAACCTTATCAGCCTATAAGTCTACTACATTATCAGCCTATAAGTCTACTAGAACAAACATTAGCAGCCTATAAGTCTACTGGAAAACATTAGCAGCCTATAAGTCTACTGGAATAAACATTATCAGCTTATAAGTCTACTGAAAAAAAATGATCAGCCTATAAGTCTACTGGAAAAAACATTATAAGCCTATAAGTCTACTGGAAAACATTGTCAGCCTATAAGTCTGATGAAAAAACATTACAGCCTATAATCTACTGGAAAAAACATCAGCCTTTAAGTCTACTGGAAAACATTACCAGACTATAACTCTACTGGAAAAAAACATTATCAGCCTTTACGTCTACTGAAAAAAAAACATTATAAGCCCTATAAGTCTACTGGTAAATCCTTCTCAGCCTTTATGTTTACTGGAAAAAACATTATCAGCCTATACGTCTACTGAAAAAAAAAAGCATTATCTGCCCGTAAGTCACCGAAAAAAAAAAAAATTTCAGCCTATGTGTTCTGGACAATATACTCGCAGCTAGGAACGGCTGGGAACAACGTGGTACTCAACCACTACCCCCATATTTTTTTATACACAGATAACAGAGCGATAAGTAAAGCTAAGGGCCAAAGCAAGGCACGAAAAGACAAAGAGAGGAGTCGTAGATATGGCGAGAACATCAAACACTTTACTGGCTTCGGATAACAATAAGAAGAGAGGGCCTTGATGGAATAGCAGTGTGTAAACTCGGCGTCTGGGGAAATGAATAAATGCCATCCAGCATTCATTATTATTATTATTATTATTATTATTATTATTATTATTCAGAAGATGAAACCTATTCACATGGAACAAGCCCACCAAAGGGGCCATTGACTTGAAATTCAAGCTTCCAAAGAATATGGTGCTCATTAGGAAGGAGTAAGAGGGGGTACAGGGAAATACAGAAAGAAAAGTTCTCACTTATTAACAAAGAACAAATGAACAAATCAGTAAGTATATTAAAATATATTAAAATGCAAGGAGAATAGTATTAGGGTAACAATGCATTGCATCTTCGCTTGAACTTCTGAAGTTCCACTTGCTAGACTTACAAGCATACTATTCCATGGAAGCCGCCTCGTTCAATATAAATATGTCTGCATTGCGAAGTACGACATAAAATACAGGGAGATTCGAGTTCCATGGGAGTAAGTTCTCCAGTAGCGTGCTACACATACAGGAAAACCCATAAAAAGTCGACTCTTCGACGAGGTATAAAGTACAGTGTATACTGTATATACGAGATAATCGATGATCGACCCAGCGCACGAAGCAACAACCCCAGAGTTGAACCACGGTCGCTTCTATGCTATGCTTGCCTCAAGGTCCCAGTATATATTCACGAAATCTTACCCAATAAAAAACAAGTAAAGAATGTAATCAAGTTTTCTGTATAGCTTATAATGCTGTATGAGCCGCGGCCTATGAAACTTTAAACACGGCCAGGTGATGGTCTATCCTATATTGTTGCCAGAGGCACGGCTATGGTTAACTTTAACCTTAGATGAAATAAAAACTATTTAGGCTAAAGAGCTGCAATTTGGTGCGTTTGATGATTGGAGGGTGGATGATCAACATGCCAATTTGCAGCCCTTAGCCTCAGTAGTTTTTAAGATCTGGGAGACGACAGGAAAAGTGCGGACGGACAGACAAAGCCATCTCAATAATTTTCTTTCACAGAAAACTAAAAACTAAGAGAAATGAAAGTAACTCAGGATCTCTTTGTCAATTTTGGTACATTTCTGCAATTTTCAGAACTGTAATTTCCATAGAATTATGTATTTTGATTTCCCGGTGGCTTCGAAGAAACAAAGGAACACAGCAACTTTGATTTTGTCAAGTTACATTAAATATATACGGTTATTGAAAGACAAGAATGTAAATGAACGTTTGATTATAAATAAAAGCTTCCATTTTACGTACTCGAACAGATATCAAATTAATTTTAAAAGACAAATTGTTTAAGCATTTCGCAAAAATTCTTTGTGAGAATGGAAGCAATGCATTCTAGATAAATGTATGCAGTTGGACATCTGTTGTAGTCTATTGTAAATCATTTAATGAATAAAAACTTAGGGGAAAAAAGTATATATGCTCCATATACGGCGCAATTTCTCAAGGAAAACCATCCATCAAAAAATACATTTTTTACACTAATTCCAGTCATATACGACCGTACAGCCACCCGCAAATGTATCATCCACTTACTCTCTCCACATTCAACATAGGAAAGACACACAAAGACACACGATTTTATGAGATATATATGACAGTTTATCTTATCAACGATGACGATTATAGTGATATCTTACATTACTCAAGCTTTGGTCACATCCTGACTGATTCCTTCACGTTAAAGAATATTAGAGATCTGAGGAATGAAGAGCACAAGTGGGAGGAAGTCTGGATATGAGACTAAAAATTACTAGACTGACGGCGGGGAAATGGGTATAATTAGTCTTGTTAACCAAGATTAAACGTTTTTAACGGTATGCATAATTAAACGTATCTTTTCTACTTGAATATAGAATTTAGGGCAAAGGCTAAGCACTGGAACCTATAAGGTCATTCAGCGCTGGAACGGACATTGACAGTAAAAGGTTTGAAAGGTGTAACAGGGGGGAAAACCTCGCAGTTGCACTGTGAACCAATTGCTAGGAGAGGGTGGAAAGTAAGATGGAAGAAAGAGAATTTGAAAGGAGGTACAGTAAAAGGAACGAAAGGGGTTGCAGCTAGGGACCTAAGGAAGCCACACTATAAAGAACCTTAATTATGCGGTGCACTGACGGCGCTAAACCAACCCCCCCCTACGGGAAGGCTTACGGACCTATAATGACCATCGTAGGCCTATATATTACTTTTCATTAACTGCTTAAAACAAGTGGAATGCAATCCTTCCCAAAAGAATGAAAGTGTTTCTCTTATTAAATCCATTTACTCGTTCTCAAGAGCAATTCTCTTTTTTCCCCGTCATGGGAAAGGAGCACGGCCTAGTCTCAACACTTGAGAAACACCTCTCTCTCTCTCTCTCTCGCTGTTGTGCAGACACGCATCCAGACAATTCTAGCGTAAAAGAAATACAAGTTTACGCGCTAAAAATTAAATTACAAAGCGAAACTTAAATTTCCTTCTGTATGACTGTAACAGCCTTAACTATTTTTCAACATAGTGATTGTTTTATTCCTACTACAACTGGCGTGACCGAATACACTTTTCAACAAAGGTCCCCTACTTTTCAACGAAGGTTCTTGAGACCTGAGCCTTGAAATCAATGTTATCGACGAGCTTTCTCATAAATATTTAGCGAACCAACACCACAAAGAAACGAAGAAGAAGGAGAAAATATACGAAGTAGCCAAGATCATGAGTACGGCCAACGTTGTGGTTTCCTGGGCTGTCTGTCCCACGATTAGACAAGACAGACAGAGACAAAAAACAAGGGGGGTTAGACCAATGACCCTCCGAAGTGGTCGATAGCGACATGGTGTTTGACGAGAAAGTGCTTTCCTTTTTTCATTTGACTTTATGGTTTGTAATTCAATTCGATTCAGTAGTTTGGTTTGAAAAAAAGCTGACCTGGGATATCACTTATGGTCTGAGATTGGTATAAAATTCAGTGTTTTTTTTTTCTCTCTCGCTCTCTCTAAAGCAAAACGATTCCCTTAAGCGAATTTGATATGATTCGTAATCAAACCTTGCATTCTATTTAATCAAGAAAAGCCAAGCTAAACAATTCTATCACAGTTCTCTTCGTCGTGATGACTGCGTACATAATTAACCACAAATTGAATGGTTAATGCGGGAAGTCATATCTCTCACTAATTTAGCAAAAAATATAAAAAAATAAAAGCTTCTCTTCACGGAGGGATGTAATCACCTCAAAAACATAATGGTTAATCTAATTAAGCTTTTATTCAGCCAGGAGAGTGTTGACTGGCAACGCTGCTGTAAAGAACGCAGAGAACCTCTCCCGCTCGCTCTCTCTTTGGTATCTTATCGTAACCTACGTACCTAGAAGTTTATCTGATAACAAGAGGAACTTTCAAACAAAATGTCACGTCACACACGTGTGGCGGTTTCATGCTCTCTCCACAAAACAATATGCATGACTAATATTATAAGAGATCACGTCCTTCACGTATTGCCAAAGACAGACGATGCCTATTCAATGTCAGGCACGAGAATAAAGTAATAGAGATTGCAAGAGACAGGCGGCCGAGTTATGATAATGTTATTCGCGTTGGTAAACGAACGTTACTCATGAATACGAGTTGGAGTTCCGTTGCGATGTATGCGTGTCCGAGCAAGGCATTCGTTCTAATGAATATCCGTCTATTTTATTTGTTATAGGTCGGTTCATACTTCTTCGCGCGATACACGACGGCGTTTAGAACCTTCTCCTAACCTGGGGAACTTAAAAGAGCGCAGTGACAGCATGACATCATTTTCACTTTTACTGGTCTAAACCGCAGCCTAGTACGAGTGACCGGAATCACAGCCTTGCCTACTGTATAAGAACTCATTGCCTCACTGAAATGGAGAGTTACTTCGGTATTTTTTTGTTCTCTCTCTCTTCACGGCACCGCACGAATTAACCAATGAATCAGTCACCTTTCGTCCCGACAAGATTATATCGAAGGATCAATATAACTGTTGAATGATTGTGAAATGTCGATAATGGCAGATTCATAGTGAACGTCAAATGGAGATATAACAATTGTAAAAATAATAAAAACTCATCACCGTTTGTACCTTTTTTGGTTATCTGTGCTTAATACAAGTACAAGCCAGTAGAAGTATTTTTTTTTTGTATTACTTACGTTTGAAATAAAACTAATAAGAAGACGGTTAACCTAACGGATAGACCTGTACTTTCAAGTGCGACCGAGTTTCCATGAACATTTAAAGATAAATTCTTCCAAGAATCAGTGTCCTCATATGTAGGTGTCACAACGAAATCTCAGATAAAATAATAAAATGTCATTGAAATAATCCAACAAGTGAGTCATACAGTTAAAAGGATACCGCACGATCTCAAATAACACTGAAATTCTCCACTTTTTATGATGGCGTATGAGTCAGACATGATGCCCAACCTAAAACTTACCCAACTGTCCACAGCCTTATATTAGTCATAAGGAACTAACCACTGCTGCTTGAATAGCCTACCCAACAATCTCATTATAAAATTTTTAACGTCCTGAAGCAGTACTATCATGGTCTAGGTTATGTTTTGTTTACAGCTGTTAGCATTGACAATGCCACTACGTTGCTCCCGCAACAAAGACGCCAAGAAAAAACTAATAATAATGCAGGTTGCGTTATAGCACCGACCACAAGGACAGAACAGTGCCTGCTACCCCAGAAATATTTCACACATACCTGACTCAGCAAGGCAAATATATAACTAATCATAATGCAATATCGTTATGCTGTATTACTAAACACTGGTACCTGCCTCATCAAAAAATATTTCCGGCAATGCTTTCACCCACGTCGCTTGCTTGGTAAAGATCTGGGTGTGTTGCAGGATTGCATAGCTATGCCCAGTAGTGTTACGATTGCTGCATCGTAATAACAAGATGGAGGGTTGCCCATCATGTTGGAGCTATCGATTTTGAGGTAAAATGACGGGAAACAGCTTAAGGAAAAGCTTTGAATACAGAATCTTGCAAGAAATACTTCTGCGTTGACAAAACGAGCTCGAAGCAACAGAGGGTTGTGCATTCATCTTCACCATTTTCATGCTCAGCCTTCGTTTCCCAAAGCAATTCCAGCGGGGCATTTTTCATGCGAACGTTGCACTGCATAAAATGCTTGGGATACGTCATCATTTAAAACAGGTTGATGCTATTGGTAAAGTAAATATATATCTCTGAGGGAGGCTAAAACTACCATCAACAAAGGCATCATCCTTCTCAACAGGGGCTGGAGAGATCACGTGACCTACAGTGGAGAGAAAGGAAACGGCGATGGTCTGCCTGGGGTGAACGGGTCACTGGGAGTTTTAAAAACCGAGGAGCATATTATGCTTAACTTCATTCTATATTTAATTAGAATACAGACATTATTTTTCGGTTTGACAACCTGGAGGCTTCTGCCAACTGGGACGGTCTAGGGACTGAGAGGAAAGCGTAAAAAAAATTGTTTGGAGCAACAAAGGGCGTGGAGGGCTACAGGACTCATATTGGAGTGGGATGGCGGAGGGCGGGGGTGGTAACTCCAGCTCGGTGGCGTCTCACAGCCCAGAGGTTCGTTCCCCCGCCTTCCTCCCCCAAAACCCCGCCATCCCACAAGGTGAGGAGAGATCTTCTACGTCACGATACTACGCTACCTCTGGTCAAACTCGACTGAGATGGAGCTCCCCCGCCATTTTAGTTATTTGTCTAAACTGGTGAAGATGACGTCGGCCATCAAATGTAGCCATCAGAAAAGTGAATCTTCTAATATAAAACACAAATAAAAGTAATGTACTTTTCGACAAGCAATCGTAAAAAAACGCTAGCAACCAAAGCCGTAGACAAGGATCCACATATCAACAACAATATTACGAATACTGCGAATCAAGGTCTTCAGAGTGTTGTGATCTAACTCTAGACCACTGGCCTTGACTCTGCGCGTATATAAAGCTATAAAAAAAGCCCAGTGGCAATATCTGATCAACCAAACAACCGAAATCTTGTGATAATGGCTAGGAATTTTGTCTTTACATTCTTGGGTATTATGGAGATGTGGCAACAGGGCAGTGGGGAAGGCTTTCCATGCCTCGGCATCCGATCAAGAACATCAAGAGTTGAAGAGAAACGTTTTATGCAGATATATATTGACGAAATATCGCCTTTTATTCACGTAAAAAATTAAACGTTTGCACCTATCAGAGACTGTAATAGGGACTTTTGTAAATGTATAAGAATGGCTGATATGCTGCTTAATTAAAAGGCAGAATCAATATTAGGAAAAAAAGATGGACGGGATACTAAAGTATTTGTGTGAAGGGGCAGAATAAATGGAATTTTTCTGTTATAATATAATAAAAACCTTTTACCTCTCTCACAACCGAAACAGCAAGTTGACATGTTAACACAAACAATAAAATTTCCCATGAAAAATAATTAAAATACTTTCGAAATGACATCAATAATATGACATTATTAACCTTTTCCCAACTTCCGGATTATGCAAGACTCAGCCTAGAGTTACTGTTATCAACTTTCTCTGAAGTCTCAATCGTTACACTTAATGTTCAATTGGACTGGGAACTACACCACCCGCTGCGTATCATCTGCAGTAACCAGGAGATTCCCATAAAAAAATAAATAATTTTCCGTAATAAATCAAATCAACATCAGTCTAGTCCCCGTAGGAGGTAGCGCCGTCAATGGACCTAACGTGGTGCATGTAGGCATTACTTGAGGTTCTTTGAAGCGTCAATTCAGCCTCTAGCTGCAACCTCTTTCATTCCTTTTACTGTACCTCCATTCACATTGACTGTCTTACTTATGACTTCCCAACCTCTCCTAACACTTGAATCATAGTGCAACTGCGAGTTTTTCCCTCCTGTTACACCTTTCAAACCTACTTACGGTCAATTTCCCTTTCAGCGCTGACTGACCTCATAGGTCCCAGCGCTTGGTCTTTCTCATAAATTCTATATTCCTATTCCTTTCTAACCTAATGACTACGACGAAGAAACAAATCTGGAAACCTGAGGCCTTGTTCGCTTTCTCTTTCCACTGCGGACTTCCGACATCTCACGCGAGACTCATAAAAAAAAAGTTAGACTGCATAAAAAGCTGAGACTAATCTGCAACGGAAAACATAAAACACACATCTTCCCCTGGGAATGGGTGTATGTGTAGCAGGACATTTGATATGCAAAATGGACGATCAGTTGCCAACAGAACTGAATGACGGACATCACCAGGTTCGAGTTTCTTACCGTAACGGGAAATTAGACTGCAGTGAATTAATACGATAAAAAAGAAGATTCAATGTCAAATTTAAATTAAAATGTAAATTAATTATTTATAAACTTTTACGTACTAACAGTTACTCAAACCCACACACCGTACCCACCCACCGTGCCCACCCCATACCCTTGACCGTCAATCTTTCAATAGACACACCTAGACTTATCACCTCTAACTTCTTGTTTTTCTTCCAAAACGGCCTGGGCCACATAGGGACGGCATGCTCCCCAATCCCATCGATCTTTGTACATAAAACACTGTAAGTATCATTAGTAAATAAAGAAGTATCATGCGATTTTACCACAGAATTGCACAAAAATATGTGTGGATTTCCCCCCCCCCCAACGATTTTACCAAAAGTTCGACCTTGTGACTGTCGTGCAGTTTACATGTTAATGGCTTAATATACAATGTAACCTTACCTACTTTGCATAAAATTAATTTCCTAAATGTAAAGCAATCTTTTTTATGATTTTCTTACTAAACATAAGTAATTAAATAAATATATATATAAATGATGTGACATTAAAAATACCTGTTTAGAGAGAGAGAGAGAGAGAGAGAGAGAGAGAGAGAGAGAGAGAGAGGAATTTTGCTTGAAAACTAGTCCAGTTACTTCGTCAGTAGAGAGACTACAACACGCGTATAAACACTACGCTTGAGTCACACGCAACATTTCTCAAACATTCCCACAATAAACGGCTAAAATAGCACAATCTGTGGCTGGATTATGCAACGCCGACGGGGAAAGTACTTCTTCGGAAGGGAATCTCTGGATCATGCTTATTGGCAAACAACGCTTAGACAACAACAACAGCTTATAATCGCTTGCAATGCACGTTGCTGAGGTCGTTATTATTATTATTATTATTATAATATTCAGAAGATGACCCCTATTCATATGGAACAAGCCCACCAAAGAGGCCACTGACTTGAAATTCAAGCTTCCAAAGAATATGGTGCTCATTAGGAAGTAAGAGAAGGTAAAGGGTAATACAGAGAGAGAAAACATCAATGGCTTATAATCGCTTGCAATGCACGATGCTGAGGTCATAGTATTGTGTAAGCAATAGGTCATCAAATTCGATCATTTGGTAGCGCAACAGAAATTTGTGTCCACGCCTAACGTCAGTGTAGAGTATTCTGCATAATTTACCCTCATAGAGTCTGGTGGTCTGAAATTAGTCTTTACAAGGTGAAGGATGATAAAAGAAAGGACGATGTCATTGACTGGTACTAGTCACTGATGTTTAGGCCTATAAATGTTAAAGCTGGTTTGTCTAGTAAGGAAATCCTGCTTCATCTGACTAGGTCTATTCGTCAGTGACTAGTACCAGTGTATGGCATCGTCCTTTATTTTATCATTCTTCACTTTATAACAATTAGTTTTAAAACCTGACTCTACGAGGCCAGAATACTCTACACTAATGTTAGGTGTCAACACAATGCACGTAAAAATTTCAAAATCTCTTGAGTTTTGAAAATGACCATTCGCTAAATATCATTGAGAATATTGCAAAATACAAGCTTTTATTAATTCTACATATAAAAATCGTTTAAGGTAGCGGCAAGGACTTCCAAAATGGAGTTTTATATCACTACTATCATTACTGTTAGTAAATCAGTCTCACTAAAGGGGTAGCTTAAAAAAACAAAAAGTTAAAATAGAAAGGCAGAAATAAGCAGTCACTGTCAAAAAACAAAAAGTTAAAATAAAAAGACAAATAACCAGTTACTGGTAAGCCACAGGCAACACACACCAGTTCAGAAACCTTTACAAGACTAAGTCAATAACCCATGCGATTACCATGGTAACTTAAATTATGTTTTTAATAAATATCTGTTTAAATGTTTGACATTCAAATACTGAGCTCAATATGTTATGCAGCTGGACCACCAAACCTAGGCCTATGTGAGGCCTATATGCAGTTGTTTAGGCAAAATTTACTATCAACACCTTCCTATTTTAAGTAATATTAAAAATGAAAAATTTTCCCATTATTGTTCATGATTGAACCATAATGTTCGTTATCAATACTGAATATAATAATACAAAAAAACAGTGAATAACATAGTTTAGTTCAAAATGCCAATAAAAACAGTTGTCACACCGTCAGAATTGAATGTAGTAGTTCATTTCTACTGAAGAAAGACATTATCAGTATATCAGAGGCAGTTAAAACTAGACATGACTTTATTATGGTTGGGGGAGGGGGAAGGTCAGTCGGAATAATGAAGAAACCTGGGTTATGCAACTGCACAGAAACTCTAAAGAATAGTTATGCTAATGTTTGCTTTTGTCCGTTTAACTCCGGCACTGTATACCTACAGCAATACTAAATGATAGTCTTAAAATCTTCAGCTTTAATATGACTGAAATGTCTCATGCCTAATAAACTGGCAATAGTAATAAAAATCTATCCATTTTACTTGTTCATCCTTCTTGTCCTCTTGTATCGTAAAGCAAGTTTTGACTGCATTTATAATCTGCAAGTTTCACTCTCCTTACTTCAGAAGCCTCAATAATTTAAGATCCCAACACGACATCAGTTTGGATGCAAACACAAAAGAATGAATTCATTATAACCCTATCAATCAACCTAATCTCTGATTTCAGCCACCCAGGAGAGTACAGAACTGGTACAGTACATGGCAAGCACTGGACTACCAGAGTGCCTGCCCACAAAACCTCAAGTACATAGGCCTATCAAATGGAATACGCAATGGCATCCACGAAGACTGCCTCTACCTCAATATCTTCTCACCTTCTGTAAGTGTTGTATTTTACAAGTGTGTTTTATTTGTTGAGAACAACAAAGAGAGTTATTCTAGCAAATGGTTCTATCTGGTGATTCTGTCTTTGTAATTATGTTCTTAAAACTTTGATCAAATGTTTAAATGATCAGTGATCTATTCCTGCTCTGATTTTGACTTCTTGAAACCTAAGACTGACCATTTGGGTTAGAATACCTGTGGAAATGCAACAAAGCCTAATTTTCTTTCATTTCAAAAGTCTCATTCACTTCCCTACCATAATTTACCTACACACACTGTTTTTAATTAATATTTGTTCAGAACTTTTACTTTATGACAATATTAGGCCTACAACTGAATGAAAAGTTAACGTCAGATTTTTAAGAGCCCTCTGAAAATATTCTCATCAAATGCATACTGTGAAACATTCCAAATTTTAAAAAAAGTCTTTTGTATTGTATAAAAATTAATAAAGGTTTGAATTTAATTAATGTCACATTGATCAAGAGAACATTATGGTTCCAGGTATCTGTCAACGTCAAAGATATGTACCCCGTGATGTTCTACATCCATGGGGGAGATCTTGATCACGGCGCCAGCAACCAATTCCCAGGTCACATGCTAGCAGCGTGGGGAGAGGTCGTTGTTGTGACAATTAACTACAGACTGGGAGCTTTAGGTAAGGAGAAAATGTTAAAACTGTGAAGAAGGGGGCCCTTTCTACAACTAAAATACATACTAGGACCTTTACATACGGAAAAAATTTTAAAACTGTGAAGAAGGGGGCCTTACTGCAACTAAAATACAGACCTTAGGTAAGGGGAAAAAAATGTTAAAACTGTGAAGAAGGGGCCTTACTACAGTATAACTAAAATACAGACTAGGAGCTTTAAGTAAGGAAAAAATGTTAAAACTGGGAAGAAAGGGGCCTTACTACAACTAAAATAGAGACAAGGAGCTTTAGGTAAGGGAAAAAATGTTAAAACTCTGAAGAAAGGGGCCTTACTATACAATACAGACTAGGAATTTTAGGTAAGGAAAAAATGTTAAAACAGTGAAGAAGGGGGCCTTACTATAAATACAGACTAGGAGCTTCTGGCAAGGAAAATAATTTTAAAACTGTGAAGAAGGGGGTTTACAACTTGAAAATATAGCAGTGCAAGAAACCTGTAGCTTTTTCCAGGTTTTCCCCCACGTGACAATAATTGAGATGTACTCCTGACAATTTCTACAGTTTTATGGGAAACCACTGATAAAGACTCAAATGATTAGATTAGATTTCACATCACCGTGTGAATGTGTTAACTAAAAGTTTTTTTTTAACAAGTTGTGCTGTTCTAATGGTCATTATTACCGAGTATGAATTAGTCTAGAGTGAAGGTACGATAAAAAGAGTTAGGGAGAGAGAGAACTAACAAAGAACAGGACAATTACACCTATTCTATACTGCAAGAAAGGATGGCAATGGAAAATGTTGGGATTCTAGACTAAGTAAAGCATATTTAACAATAAATTGCTAAGGAGATCACACAGCCCATGAAATGTTGAAAAGACATGCATTAAGAGAAGTTTACCAAGGATTTAAACTTTGTAAATCTTAAAGTATTTTTATGATAATCACATCAAATTTTTTCAGGCATTTAACAATTTTAATGTTTCCTGATGCATAGATGACATACATACAGCACTTGATTATAACCAAAACTAATATTATTAGATTTTTCGTTTGTCAAGTCAGACGTGAAATGGGTTCTTTCCACTCTTCCATCTAATGCATGCTCTGCTTTCTCTTCAGGATTTCTGAGCACAGGAGATGACAACTCTCCAGGCAACTATGGCCTTATGGACATGGCAATGGCACTGGAATGGGTGTACACCAATATACGCTTCTTTAATGGAGACCGAAACAAGATTACTGCATTTGGACCGGGAGCAGGAGGTGCAATGGCTGGCCTCCTGGCTGTCTTACCAAGAACAAAAGAGATGGTCAGCCAAGTCATCGCATCGGTAACGTATTCATCCTTTGCGACAGCCAGTCCCTGTTGTGAATGGCGCACTGTAGATAGTCCCCCTGGACCCAACAGCACTACTTTCTGAATTATACTCTTTCTCAGTTGCCTTTGGTCTCTTCCTGCTTATCTATCAAATTTCCTAAACTTAACCTTCATCTACTTTTAACCTCTCTTATAAGAACAAATCCCTAGGTGATTTAAATAACTTCCATAACAAATAGATTCAATGAAACGGTGCACAGCTGCACCAGATGAAGGATATAATTCAGATCTGCTTAATGCTTCGTTCATATTTCAAACATTCACACACCCGTATTTTAGTAAAGGGTACTAACGATTTTTCTTTTCTTTTTTAGAGTGGCTCCCCTCTTGCAGACTGGGCTGCAATTGATGATGTGTACAGAGTGCAGAACACATCTCGAGTGTATGGTTTAGAGGTTGGGTGCACTGTAGAGTCATCATATAAACTTCTTCAGTGCCTGAATCGACGCAGTTATGAAGAACTTGCATCTGCACCCATCAAAGTATGTTCTCATGTAACACAGGGGTAAAAATGCATATTGGAATATTCTTTAGAAATTTAAAGAACCTCAATATTGGCTGACTTGTATGATTATTAAAACTGTTCTGATGTTTATATTTATACTGTGGCAGTATGAATTCTCTTCTACTTCACTTTCCTGTGTATTCTATTATTTACTTCGTAATCATATTACTTTATTTACTTAATATTTTCTTGAAAATTTCATGGAAAATAATTATCTACCCAGAAAGAAGGATTGCTGAATGTTATAAGGCTTTGATGGTGAGAGTGAGGAGTCTGAATATTCAGATTACTTAGATGGTGAATCAGAGAATATTTGGGGCTTCTAAAGATGAAAAAGTTGGACCGTATGAAGGGACTGAATGTTAATTATTGACGGGAGGTCCAGCTGTTGATACTGAATGAAAAGAGGAAGGAGCTGCTGAGATCGACTGTCTGTAGCATGGCAAGTTGTAAAAGCAACATTAAAAATACATCAAGTAGATAAAAACATTAATACAGGTGTTTTGAAATTTTATGAGCATACAGAAATGATGGGAGGGAATAGGATGGGGAAAAATGGTGGAAAATCTGCAAGTCCGTGGAGATGGGAGGAGAGGAATGCGTAGAAATTGCTGGCTTAGAGGCGTCGCAAAACTGATCAAATGAAAAGCCCTTTAGGAGGTGGACTATGTTTAAGAGGTAAAAGACTTATTAATATGCAAAGATTTGTTGGTGAGGTTTCTAATTAGAAATAAACCTTTAAAAATTGTGTTTTCCATTCGAAAAAAGGTTTATACTTAATTCAGATGGTAAAGTCTGAATACGGCATTAACAGCGTCTTTTTTCGTTCTTTGAAGCTACAACCTTTTTGGGGAACTGGTATGTTGGTTAAAAAAAAATACTCATGGAAAACAAATGGCCATACATACCATTCACTGCTTGCTTTAGAAACTTGTGCTCATTGGAGACTTCACGATACTGAGAAGAGAAAAGCAGAAAAGAACCATTTCATATGACCATAAAATTTGCTATGTAAAACTGTACAGAGATAACAAGGCAATATGGAATCACAGTACAGTGTTTCTGTACACCAAAGTATACTTACACCTTATAAAGAAACCCTGACAGTAACAACAACAATGGAAATGATTGATAGTAACATTAAATTTAACAGCTCAATAAGGCTGTGCCTTAATACTGTAATATTCTAAACACTATACTTATATTCAAACTTGTCTCCTTACAGCCAGATGTTGGGACATTTGCTTGGGGCCCTGCGGTGGATAAAAATTTTACAGTGCCTGGTAATGACTGGTATGAGGACTGGTTACAGCAAGACTGGCACATTTTACCCGACCTGCCGCTGAAACTTTACGAACGCAATCATCATCACCCACATCTGCGGTACCTTACTGGGGTAAATCGTGACGAAGCAGCTGAGATGGTTTGTAAGTACTCAGTTATGACAAAATTCACCCAGATGAATAAAAATATTTGCCTGCTACAGCTTAATCATCGTAGATCAAGTTAGAGAAGATATAATAAAACTCTTTTTGTTTTAAATCTTTCATTGTTTGGTGGCGTTATAGAGTATACTAATGGGAGACAATTTTAAACACCTAGGCCAAAGATTACTTATAAGCAAAGGAGAATAACTGTAATAAAACTTTCAATAATTCCCTTCATGATTCACAAGAAACTTCTAAATTGAAAGTAATTATACTGGAGCATTAATATTGACCTAGCATTTTGAGTGTAAAGTACAGTATACTGTACAATATATTATTTTTGAAGACTGTGACCTATCACTGCTATTGCTAGTTTTACTAAATAAAAGGTTCATCACCAAAATTTGTTTTGTAATTTTTTTACAGATTTCAGTCAAAATCATCATTCTCCTTAGCCGTCAAAAAATATGCTTAATGTTTAAACAGCTATAAAATTGATTTTCCCTTCACTGTTTTCATTTGGCTTGTATAGTCTTCAAGTGATCTAAATCATTTTAAAAACTTGTAATAACCTCTAATATTTCTTTGCCATTTTTACAGATGATGATAGCCGTCTTCTGCGTAACAACTACGAAGTGACCGAAACTTTCTTTAATGAAAGAATAAAGGAATGGGTGAAACACTACAACTATTCCCTCAATCCAGAAGGTGCTTTTGATGCTATTAAGTGGATGTATACGTTCAAACCGGATCCACTTAATACTACGCATATACGAGAACAATATGTCAGTGTACGTAATAGTCTTACTACAAACAGTTTTCATTCAAATATAGGAGCCATTCAGTCTTTATAACATTGGGAGATAACAGCAAGAGCAAATTCAAGTGGCTTTCACAGTGGCATACAGTATTAGGGCCAGCAAAGTAATTTCCGCAGTATTTCAAAGAATTTTTCTTTTGTAACCATAAGAACATCTCTCTCATACTTAGACAGTACTGCATGTAAAATTGACTGGCAGTGTAATTACATTCTTCAAGCTGTATGTAGAACATTTTATCATTACAAAAAACCCTTATCAAAATATTTTTCATATTTTTAAGAGTTTGAGCAGTTTGCTTTACATAAGTCTGCACTAAAGAATGTAATTTGGAATAACCTCGGTTCTAGTTCAAAGTCATTGTGTAGGGATATATGCATGTGCTACAGTAAGGAAGTGAGAGAGCAAATATAGCATAGATGATCACTGAACTTCTAAACTATTCATAAAAAAACAACTGAGTCAGTAAAGGAAGAATGTATCACCAAGACCCCTGCCTTGTTGGAGGGATCCTAACATCAGTACCTAGCGAAATATGTTTGTGCAGCGAGGATAAGCCAATGGACACTGACGATACTCAGGCTGTTGCTTCTCCAACAACTGCCTATCACAATAAAACCACTACAGAGTCAAATATAGTTTGTTCTAAGGAAAACAATTAAGGCTAGTATAGGAATGAGAAGAACTGTGCTTTGCATACCACAAACATCATCACTTGGTACCGTAGAATGAAAAAGCTATCATTCTAGATGCTAGCTACAACTTCATCCAAATTACTAATAAACATTTTGGCACATGTAAAAAATACGTTTCACATATGTTAATATTTCCCTTACGTTTTTCTAGATGCTGTCTGATGCATTATACAAATCTGGGGTGGACCAACTTGTAAAAGTATTGGTGAACTCTACCTCTAAGTCCAGTGTCCCTACATATTACTACTTGCTCAATACAACCGTGGAAGCTCTCAAGTTACCATTCTGGAGAGAGGTAGGTTTCTGGTCAACCCTTTCAAACATTCGTCATTTATTCTTGTAGTACTTTAATATTGTTAAACTATACCTTACAATATTTTGCATAATTTGTATACAGTATACATAACCTATTTCAGTCTCTGTACCAGTAAATAAAAATTGAACACAGCATCACCAAATATATCTTTTTCTTAAATGTTTAAGGGTTTTCTCATTTTTGCTCACAGTTTACCTAACAAATTTCAGTAAACACATACCCACATTTACCTATTGCATTATTTTCTTCCAGATTCCAAATAATATTGAATATTACTTTATAACTGGAGCCCCCTTCATGGATCCAGACTTCTACCCTGAGAATCTGCGGGTATCTCGTAACCAGTGGGGAGAAGGCGATAGAAATATGTCATACTTTATGATGAAAGCATTTGCAAACTTTGCAAAATGGGGGTATGTATCAAAGAGCCATTTGCTGGAAAGGCTTTTCTATTGTATTTTGTATGATGATCTGCATATACTATTCTTGTGTTATTGCACAGATACTGACTATCAAGGAGAAAAGTATCTGACATTTTTCTCTTTTTACTGTTTCAGAAATCCTACCCAGGTCCAAATACCAATTATGAAAGTGAACTGGGAGCCAGTGCTCGAAGGAAATCTAAAATATTTAAGTATTAACACAACATTCAACACCAGTATGCATTACAACTACAGGCAAACATACAACTCGTTTTGGTCAATCTACATGCCGCAGGTAGTGCGAGAGTGGGTACCTACGGTACCTCCACCTATCAATGTAAGTAAAGTTGAATTGCTACCAATCATGTTTCCTGTCATATTAAATTGTCAAGTTCTGAAGGTATCTAGTTTTAAAGCAAATCTTGATACAGTTCCATAACTTTTTATATTGTGTCATTTTAAACTTATGAATCCCTACTTTGTAAATACTTTAGTTTCTGCTTCATGCTGAACTTGGTTGCTTTTGAATTTAATTATCTGTCACTGTGGTAAATTTAAGCTATGTTATAGCACAGGATATCCGCTTTCAAAAATCAGTTTTGAGTGAAAGATATATGACAGCTGTAAGTTTTTGTTTGCAAACATCACTTAATGAATGATGATTTTACCTAAATTTTGCTTGTTTGTAAGTACCTTTAAATAATAAGTGGTCACATTACAGGACAATAAGTAACTACCTACCAAAATTAAACAAAGAAATATTAGCTAGATCCCTCACCTTCTAAATGCCAAAATTTTCTCCATCAGCCTTGGATTCAACTTAGTCAACCCATTGTGGCCTCATTCTACGGTGCCATGGCATTCTGCGTTGTGTTACTGGTCATACTGTTCGTATGCTGTGGCCTCTGGAAATCTGCCAAAAGGTATGTGATATATCCAGTCCTACTCTTTCTTAGGCTACGAAATTCAAAAGTGTACATATCCACAGTGGGTATTTAATTTTTCCAGGCAAAGACACTGTTTTATATTTGTTATTTTTAATTTTCAATTAAATTGTAAGCCATGTCTCCATTATATGAAAAGTAACAACCACTTCACTACGTACGTAATAGAACTACGATGGTCGTTATTCAAAACAAAGGCGACTGAGGTTCAAGTGAAACTCATATACAATTGGCCCCAATAATGCTACTAAAATGACTGTTGTACATAATGCATTTCTGAATATACTTCATAAATACGTCAGGAAGATGCACTACTTATATATATATATATATATATATATATATATATATATATATATATATATATATATATATATATATATATATATATATATATATATATATATATATATATATATATATATATATATATATAATTTCACACAAAACATTACTACCTAATTTCTAGTTATCTAATTATTCCTACTACTACTACTACTACTACTACTACTACTACTATCAAATTATTGGTGCAATTTTACCAGTTTGCAAATGTACTGGTCTGACTCATTGGATTCACATCCAACATTAACCTCCCTATTATCCAAATAATTGTAACAGTTTGGAAATTTTACAAAAAGATTAAAGTTAAATTGTACAAATCAGACAATCCTCTGTTTTACATACAGTACAATATTTCCAGTATTCAACCTGTCAATTCCCTAAAAAAAAAATCATGAACAGGTCTGTTTTAATCAGTAATGAACACCATTCACCTAGCTAATATTGCTTGCATTATATATCTGCACAACATGACTACTGACACCACTGAACTAATTCTTGAAGATTTAGAAAAATAACAGAAATAACTGACAACTTTTTACAGTACTTTATCATTAGCAATTCTTTATTCCAATGGATACCTGAACAACAACCATTGTTGTAAGTATACTGCATGACACTAAAATACTTTACCACTAATGTGGTGATGTGCATGTTATATTGTGGTAATGAATTTTATAATGTCTGTCCCAGGTACAGTTTTGTTACTCTGATTTTGGTGCATTTTTCATTGGAGGAGGATGCTAACTTGGAAACAGTTCTGCTTTGTATTAGGGATCTTGTAACTTTGCTTAACTCAGCAGGGAACAAGCTTCTACGTAAGAGTGCACAAGCACAGAAGAGTGTTCATAATTACTGTAAAAGTAAAGTAGTAGCATAAAAAGTTTAAAATGGAAGTAATCACTGAATGAGACACAATCTTGCCATTACTTCTGTCAAGTGTGCACTCTTACAGTTGATGGGAAAGTTGAGTTTGAAATGTTGAATCTGCCTATACTTCAGAATGATTGCAAAATCAAAGAAGAAAAATTAATTGCATGGAACAGATATATGATGCTAAAGAGTACTTTGTTTTGTTAGGACACAATGTATCATTTTATATATTTTATCATACAATTATGAAATAGGAAACTCTTGCTTTCTAAATGGTTCAGGAAGTATTAATTTTGTAGTTTAATGATAACTTGTGTATCATAATTTTGTAGAAGCTATACCAGTAATGGGTTTACTATGCATACAGTAACTAATATGTTGTATTGATTTATATCTCCACTAAGTATCAATAGCCTTACCTGTATTAGCTATCACAACTAAAAGTAGGTAGATGATGAAAACATCCATTCACACTTCTGTTCAGTATGAAAGGCAAGAGCAGAAAAATACATATTTCGTGGCTCATATTTTGAAGATAAAAGCCTCCGCATTCTAATAACCCCTCACTAAAGTCCTCCTCCTACTCCAGACAACGGAACAAGGCGCTGACAGACCTGGTGTATTACAAAACGGAAACGGAGGCCCTAAGCATTGGTGACAGCAAAGACGATGCAGTGCGAGAGTATCTAGAGAAACTGGATCAGCTTCCTCCCACTAGATCGGTGACACCAAGCACCAATGTTTAGTTTTGATCCAAGTAACACTACACAGTAGATCGAGGGTTTGTTCTGTTCTAAGCACCACAACAACATGCAGGTTTTTCTGAGGAAGAAATACGAGTGCGAAGAAGTGGTTGTTACTTTTTAACACTGATGCTTCTTATTGGTAAATTAGTGTAATTCCTTATAGGGATACTATTAGTTTTAACATCCCTATTTCTACCTGTCCTTATATTTCAGAATTTACTGAGATTTTTGTTTTTTCCAGGCAAAGAAATAAAGCCTTGGATGACCTTCAGTATTATTCTACAGACAATTTGAACCCTGAGCAAGATGACGACTACAAGGTACGCGAGTACCTTGATAAGTTGTCAAATAATAACCATGAGGAGCCTCCACCGTCTAGATCTATCACTCCAAACACATTAATATCCACAGATCAGAGCACACATCATGATCAAAACGAAATGACGGCTTTCAAAACACATGATCAATACATGGCAAAGTCAGTGGACGCGCTGAACTATCCTTCTCGTCACGGCCAGCCAAACGGTCGAATGACTAAGTCTACAGATAACATAATTGAAAATTACAACGTGTATCCTCACTCCCCAACACCAACGGAAAGGTCAGAGAAGCCTGCAAGACAACCAATTGAAAATTACAATGTCTATCCTCATTCCCCAACACCAACGGAGAAGTCGGAAAAGCCGGCAAGACAACCGATTGAAAATTACAATGTCTATCCTCATTCTCCAGCTCCAACAGAAAAGATTGAAAAGCCACCACAGCGACCAATCACCCCCATTTCTATTCTGGAGTCCGAGCCTAATGGACGAATGTTCTCGTGTACCATTTTACAATCCTCAGTCAAGCCCCCAAACAACAACAACACCAGGACACAACCGGTGACACCAGTCCCAGCGGTACGAACCTCCCGGTCTACTACTACGATATCATCTAATGCAGGTCTACTGCACACAGACCTGTAATTCAGTGCAAAATATTAATTTAAGTACCTTATCGCTCTACAATGGCATTTTCACTTTGTTTGGTGAGTTGTTTTAAACTCACTTGATAACCAAAAATGGCCCTAGGCTATGAGAAGTGTTCTCACAGTTATAACGGTGCAGCAGCATTCCTGTTTGTTAACTTTCTGTTTTGTATTAGAGTTAAGACTTAGAATTAGCTGATAGCAATAGAAAGTGATGCCTGAGTAGTACTGTGGCCTTCCTAGTGCCAAAAATGATGACTGTTTAATGTGTCTGTGAATGAAATTGACCGCAGCTTGAAACTGGAAAAGCAATATGACACAAAACTTTAACAAGTGCATTAGGCAAAGACATTGTGATAATTGCTGTGATATACAGCATACATAACATTTTATTTACTCAGCAAGTTGTGTTTCCATTTAACTACAGTGCCTATACGTGAGAAAAATATCCGCAGTGAGAAATGCAATCCCTGATATTGTATTCATGGAATATTTACCAGCAAGCATTACACAAGCTTTACAAGATGAACTTCTCTTTATATCATACCATGCTTTGATTACTGTTCGCGGTGAAAGCCAGAAGTATCGTATGTATACAGTGGACCCCCGTATTCGCATAAGTTAGGTACCACAACCACCCGCGAATACCGAAAATCCACAATATATTTGAACCCCTCTAAAAATGCTTATAACTGTGTATTTTAATAGCTGGAACACCAAATACCCCTCTAAAAATGCTTACAATTGCCTACTTTCATGATATTTTTGTGACTAAAAACATTTTTTACGATAAAAAATGTATTTAGTCATAAAAATAACATGAATATTTTTTTACGAAAACATCCGCGAATTACAGATTTTTCTGCAATTTATTGAAAAATGCGTCACAGAAAAATCTGTGAATAACTGAATCCGCGATTGCTGAACCACAAATAAGTGGGGGTCCACTGTACTGTATATCGCTTTCAAAACATTTACAATGCTGTGTACACAAGAAATAATGACAGTGACTGGAACCTACTGGAAAATAATGTTAGGCCACTAAAACATTATGCTTAATCTTTACAAAACTTGCCCAAAGAATTTTTTTTGTTGCCACGATGCTTATTGACATATTAGCATAGCATTTGTATTAGTGAATTTGCAAATATACAGTCTGTTTAATTTAAAAGAGAGTGATCACATATACTGAGAATTTACAGTTAACAGGGTGCTCAAAACAAATGGAGCAATTATTTGAGTAGCTTCACAGGGTCTTAAATACATGTACTGTGGTAACATCATCATCAAAGGAATACTACAAATGCTTTACTTAATAAAATCTCTTATACTTCTTAAAAGAATAAGTACATGATTCTAGGCCATGCAAACCTATTTTCCAGGAATTTTTGTACTCTTTCAGTGCCATATCCAAATTTCATAGATTTCCTCACTGCCATGAAACAAAAGGCCATATCTACAAAAATCTGTTTTGAAGATAAGAATGTGTGATTCTTTTCTTTTTTATCTTACAATTTTTCTCTTTAGAATGTCTCACATTCCTGCATTTGCTCTTCGGAAGCAAATGCATCAAAAAAAGTTCTCCAAATGTGTGTGACACCAATACGAGCCCAATAAATATACAAATAAAACTTTCTTTTAACCTCAAAATCAATTTCCAGAATAACAGGTAATGGCTTACAATGATCATATTTCTTTGTAAAAGAGTAAGTCTGCATCAAAATGGCAATGGCAGTACAAGAAAGTAAGGAATTACGTACCAGCATAATTAAACTTTTGCACTACTGTTTATGGAAAACATATGCTACAATTGTCACAAAAATAACTTTACACCTTAGAACTTACAATCAGTAACTCTTTCACTTAAAAGCTCAGTTATCTGCTTTGGTATCAAAGTACCACTAAAATCACTTATTTCCTTTAGAACTTTTTATATAAATGACACTGCTCATAATTATTTACAAAAAGAAAAAGTAACTAGCATACAACTTACGATTTCACTGTGGTTCTTTGTACATAAGCTTACGTTGTTCATTTTTTACATGTATACGTTAGTTGTTGCTGATGAATACTGTACTTGGTTTAAAATGATTTAGCCTGAGATAACAAAAGACTTATGATTTCCTCAGATTTATAGTTAAATGCAGATAATTCTAGCTAGTTCAGTATCCTTACTTTCATAATGCATGAGAAATTTTCTATGGATCTAAGAACTTATGCTATTGATTTGTAATCATTATGTGGAAACTAAACCAAATCTAAAAGGTCAGATATTCAATTAGCCCCCCAACTCTTTTTCACTCAGATAATTTTGTTTACACTTTAAGCACAATGCTCAATTTGTTGTCAAAACAGTACCCTTACCATTTTCATAAAAAAAGGTACACTCCCTCAAAAAAATTCAATAAAAATTTGAAACAATCATAGGAATCCAAAAGGTGAAACCTGAAGCACTGCTAAAGTTGCTTCCTGCCAAAATATAAAGTAACTGGTAATTATTATTAGTATTCATTCTGCTTACGAATAATCTCACTCTGATTAATGACAGAAACTGTTGTAAAGTCTTGAGAGTTTATATCAAATAATTTTGTAATAAGATTTTCATGTTCTCAGCAGTTTAATTAAGTTTGCAGAATCAAACTTTGATTAGGATAATACAGGCAACAAGAGAGAAGTATCTCCAAAACTGAAAATACTTAAAATTTCATATTAGTTTTTTCTACACAGATATTGGTCACAATACTACAACCCTCACAGTCATTAAATGTTGTCAATGAATGGGTGAATGGTTACAAGTTATTGAGTGTCTTAACTGCAATGGCCACTGAAACTGCCAGTTGTGTCAAAATGTCTGATACAGTTGTAATCACTTGTATATTATTGTTAATTACATGCAAAACCAAAACAATTCAAGTTTTTGTAAAACACTGCTCATTTTGTTCAATGCTTAGCATTTTCAATCAGCATTTCCTTGCTACATATCAGTAGCAATAGGTTAGTAAGTAATACCTGGTTTTAAAAAGCACTTCTATATTTTAAGCTCTATAAATAATAAGAGGAAAAGCATCTAATTCCAGGCTGTAAGTGACTAAAATTTGACGACAAAATAGAAACAATTTTCCCAATGTATTAAAAGGAGTCTCCTCAATTATACATATTTCCTGATGAACACTGATGCTCCTTTGAGGTTCAAACAGTGTTTTGAACTTATCACTTGAAAAGAATTCACTATTATTCATGACTGTTAAACGAAGATGATAATACTGATTTCGATTTTTCAGTGAGCCAAAACATTACTTTGCAGCAACTTTCAAATGCCCACTTTAAAAGTGGAAATTTTCACTGTAACTTAAGTTTAAGATTAAATATTAACTACTAAGTCTAAACAAGCATTGCATTTGAAAATAAACCACACATGACATAATACTTTTGTATATATTCTTCTACAAATTTTGTAAATAAATATTCCTAAGATCCTATGATTTTATTTCACCTTGAAGTCCAGGCTGCTACAACTTACCAAAGAATGCTTCAATCATGTAATATAAAAGTACACTGAAATATTTACTATCCTAAAATCTGAAAATGCAAATAAAAATTGTAATGATAAAGAAAAATATCTCAAACAAACAATGAATTTTTTTATGAATAAAAGTAGGTAATACAAAGATCTGTAATGAATCCTTGACAATCGTATACATCATATCAGTGGAGGACACTACAAAGGAGTGCAGAATAGTGGCCTTGTGAACTACTGTATGCAGATGACTTCATGTTAAAAGCAAAAACAGAATCAAAGGACAGAATGAATGGGAGAAGAGAGCACCCCAAATCTACATGAAGAATACAGAGACTGGAAAATGGGCGAAAGAACACATTCCCTTTGTGGTCTCATGGGGCAGGGATTCAACATATATCAACATATGCACCAACTTCATATAATTTGTGGGAAGTAAACTTAATTTACCATACAAGAGGATTTTTAGGACAACAGTTCTGAAGGGCTTTGTCAACACTTCTAGCCGCAGAAAATAACAAATTTCTGGGTGGCATGTTTTTAATATATTAATGTGCTAAATTTACTGCACACAGTACCAGTGTTAAAACACAAACACTGGTACAGACAATCAATTTCTTTAAACAGGTGATGTGACAGTAAAACTTAAGCCTGTGCGAGTTTTGGAATTGCATAGTGTGTTCATTTGAAACTGGAAGACATATCTGTCTTGGCTTGGAACTAGCTTCTGATGGATAAAGAATTCATGTTGGCTTTATACCTGACAGGCTATTAATTTTGTTGGCAAACATATGTGTACACAAGTGTTTTTAGGTGGTTGTGCGATGATGAGAATGTTTAGAGAATATGAGTCTTCTCAGATTTAATATCAGATTGGTCAGTCTTAATTAGATTCATCCTGTTTATTTTTCTGTAGTGGTATCATCGTAACAGGTGATTTTTGCCTCGGGCAACCTAGTGCCATTAAAAATATCCCCTGTAGGGGAGTAGCACTGTCAGTGCACTATAGGCATTACTGAAGGTTCTTTGCAGCGTGCCTTCGGCCCCTAGCTGCAACCCCTTTCATTCCTTTTACTGTACTTCCTTTCATATTCTCGTTCTTCCATCTTACTTTCCACCCTCTCCTAACAATTGATTCATCGTGCAACTGCGAGGATTTCCTCCTGTTACACCTTTCAAACCTTTTACCATAAATTTCCGTTTCAGCGCTGAATGACCTCATAGGTCCCAGTGCTTGGCCACTGGTAAAATTCTATATTCAATTCATAAAAAATATCCCACCTGAGGCCTAATACAGTATTACAGAAGGGGTCACTATCTGTAAAACGATGGCTCACACCTGATACGGTTCTATTATGGCCTTTTCCTTGTCTCCCTCATTTACTATTCTTTTCCTCTTTTCTTTATATACACTTACAATAATTGGAAGATTCTCTGAAATTATTTGTATTCATAAATGGTTCACATTTCTACATATTCATCTGAAAACCTGCAGCTGGCTATGAGAGGGTCTGAAATGGATAGGTTTAAGGCCTAAAGATAAACAAATATTTGTATTTCATATCTGCTGACAACAACAGGTCATTCTCTAAGCAGAAGAAAGACTTGATTTGGGGAACGAGAAAGGAAGATTTGCCTCATACTTATGAAGTCCCTATTTGCAAAGAATGCAATACCACAGGTGGATGCTGATTGCATGTCATTCTGAATGGCTTACTTTTCTACTTTTGATGGCTAAAAACTTGTAAGAAAAAAGTTCTAACAATTATCATTGACCTTCCACTCATAAGCCAATACAATCAGACTTCCAGGCCTCTAGAAGACTAAATTTTTATTTTTACCTGATTCTTCGCTTGAGTCTTCACAAATCTTGTCGCAAGCCAGAGGTCAAGTACGCCTGCTACTGTTTGTTTATTTCACAATCCCAATAATTATATGTACTAAATATCAAGTACAGTAACTAAATAAAGTTAATGTATATAAATATGTACAGTACATACAACAGGCATGCAGTGTTCTAAGATGGTTGAGATCATTGTGTCAAAATAAAAAGACAATTCATATAGAGTTATTTAATACAAAAGTACAGTAAAACTTTATTAACAACATATACAACACTCTAAATTAAATCCTACTTTCACACCAGCATCTAATTAATCCATCACCTGATACTCCAAAAGATTGATTACACCCTACGCGTAAAACACATCACGAAGAATCAGTCAGTTACCAGAATAGAAATCAGAACCCAAAGTCCCTACAAAAATAAAAATGTGCATGCAAATGGGTACTTCTACAACACAAAATATTCTATAGCTATACAGTCTACATAAACTTGAAATCAGAAAATACCTTAAGTAATCTTTTGCAATAATATAAATTTTCATAATAAATTTATTATTTGGATACTTAACCACTGTTCAAGGTACAGTACCTTATATCTCCTTGCCTATCGGCTCGGAGATATAAACTATCTTTAACAGAAGGTAAGGTACATCCAAAATAATATTTTTATTAATAGTAGTACATTTTAACCACAGTGTAATAAAGTATTACATAAATAACAGCAACCAAATAAAGTGTATAAGTCGCGAAAAACAACACTGTTTCATCTTCTAATGTAACTATTAGTAAATGCAACATTTTCTACGGCAAAAATTTTGCGCAACATTTTTCTTCTAGGATTAGGCAACCTAAAGACCTCTTCTAACCTTAACCAAAAGAAAACAATGAATAGGGAAAAAGGGTGGGAACTTATCCGTGAAGGAAGCAAGAGACCTTACGCTAAAAGCTTAAAAGAAAGAGGTTTAAGGTGTCAGAAAAACTGAAGTAGACACAGGATTAGAAAGGGGTAGTAGAGTAGGACGATCAAGTGAACTGGAATCTCTGATGGAAGAATTAGTGAAAAAATGAGGGAAGGAGGACGAGTGTGGCCTTTCCACTATGAAAGCAAGCTACTGAGCCATCAGGACAGATGAGAGGAAGGATATTTTGCTCGCTGAAGTTCCGATAACTTTGCTGGTAAAGGAAAATACATTTTTTTGGTTGGAAATGTGACCAGAATGTTAGATGAAAAGTCTTATTTCTTAAAAGTAGAGTAGTACAAAGATTCATGGCAAATATAATAGCAAAAATAGTTGGATGACTGAGGAGCAGGAGTGGTCAAGACAGGGGTCTGAAGGAGAGAAAGTTACAGAAAAAGAGCATACATATGGAGGATAAAACATAAATAAACATTTAAGGCCACGAAGTCAGGGTTTCAGCTATGAAAGCAACATTCACACCAAGCTAAATCAAGGATAAAGGCTTGTACGTCAGTGAACCCAGGTTGGCACTGTTTGAAGAGAGTCAGTAGGTGACAGGTGAAAGTTGAGGCAATAGAAATAAGTGACAGTTGAAAGCTGAGGTAATAGAAATAACAGTTGTTTGAAATTCCAAGAGGACAAGAAATTTACCACAGGAACAGTAATTGGAAGGGTTTCAGGCAATGGTCAAGAATGTTGGATGCAAAGTCATGATGATCAGGAACATGCACAGTATACAATAATTTTTTCCATCTCAGTTCCCCCCCCCACATCGGTGTGTTGTACAATGAGGTCCCTAACGTAGATCAACATTATTAGAAATCAGTCTAATGACCCCATGAAATCACTTTTCCACAGAACTTCAGTGTGTACAAAGAAACTCTGCTCTAAGAAATTCTCTATGCCAAATTTTGACTAAAACCATTTAAACTAATAACAATATGTATACCCAAAACCTGTCACACTAAAATAATAAAATTATAACTATTGTACAAAGTGCAATTAGTAGAAAATTATTACAATTCTCCGTAACTAATACTCAGTATCTAGAATTGTTCACATACTAGGCTTACGACCCATGAGGAGGAAAAACTGTAAACGCATGCAAACCTGAGTGTCTTCTGGAGCAGTCGGTACATCTAGGATCTTCATGAACCTGGAATAATACAAACAGATAATAATCAAAATAATTAAATTATCCGTAGTTAAGGATATGAGGGACTGTGAATACGAAATGAATATTACAGATATCCTCATGGTTAATAAGGATATGCCTGCATTTTTTACCAACGGCAACGAAAGTAAATAACTTACACAAAGGAATAAAACTCATTATCCAATCCCAAAACAGAATCAAATTATAAGTGAATGAACAATCTTTTTCAAATGAAAATAATATTCTTTGCTATCTCAAAGCCTGTTCAGACAATGTTGTTTATTTCTACAATGTGATTAAGTAATATTCAATTCAAACTATACCAGCATAATTAAGAATTGCTTTCTACTCCAAATATGTTCATCCTTTTGCATTCATTTTGATAGGCAAAGTTCATTATGCAAAAGAACATCCAAACATGCATCAAATACAAAATTTAACACAAAACTATACTGTAGTATTTGCAAATGCCAAAAAAACTAACTGCCTCCTACTTAGGATGAAGCTTACGCACCGGAACAGTCAAGAGTTAGTTTTGAAAAAGTGATGATGAAATGGAATGAATGGAATATAAAATTTAGGCCAAAGGCTGAAAGGGAAACTGACAATAGAAAGGTCTGAAAGGTGTAAAGGGAGGAAAACCTTGCAGCTGCACATGGATCAATTGTTAGGAGCGGGTGGAAAGGGGTTGCAGCTAGCGACTAAAGGGACACCGCAAAGAACCTTATGTAATGCCTACAGTGCACAGCATAATGTGCATTGGTGGTATTACCCCCCATGAGGGAAAAAAGTGATGATGGGAGGAAATGACTTTGGAGAGGGAAATTGAAGCAGAGAAGCAGCACTTACAATGCTGCCACAGTTAAGGGTTAAGGAGGCTTAATAGTGTTGCTAAAGCCCACACAGAAGTTGATAACATAGGTGTGGGAAGGATGAAACACAGATGGGCTGCTGTATTCTGGCGAGAAGAACGAATATCACAGAAGGAATAGATTATGCCATACCAAACCAGGCTTGCCTAAGAGATTGATATGCACTGAGACGACAATGAAGATAAAACAAGTAAAAAGAGAAAGGAATAAACAATTAAGAGAGAGAGACAGAGAGACTGAGCCAAGAAGGATTATAAGGAAAAAGTTCCAGCAAACGTAGAACCAGAAACAAGATTAGGCACAAAAAGAAGAAAGAATAAAAACAAAAATACTGTAAAAGTATGTTGTGTTAAATTCTATGAGAGGATTCAATGAGAGAGAGAGAGAGAGAGAGAGAGAGAGAGAGAGAGAGAGAGAGAGAGAGAGAGAGAGAGAGAGAGAGAGAGAGAGAGAGAAACATGAGGGAGGAATGGAATCAAAATCATAACACAATGGAAGAACCAAAGAAAATGTCAGGGACAGCAAACTGGATGATGAAAGCAGAGAAGCTCTGAATGGATCTGACTAGATAAAAGACGAAATAAAAGATACTCTCAAGCTGATGAGAAAAGGAAAGACAAGAGGGAATAAGCACATATGACATCTAAAGAGGTTGGAAAAGCTCTCAGGGACCATCACAAATAATGTGTGCTGTGCTTAATCTGAGCATCTTGAAAACCAGTCATTGATGAATCGACCAGATAAGAAAACATCAAATCGGAAAAAACTACACAAATTTTAAGACAGTGTTACATGTGTAATACGCAAAACAAAAGGTGATAAACTACATAGGGATATATATAGAGAAGTATGACTGCAAGCACATGGTTGCCAAGGACAGGTTAAGAAAAACACTTGAGATTCATAACTGTCAATTTGACTTTGTGCCAGGAAAAGTTAAGTATACATTAGTTTTACCAGACTACTGAGCTGATTAACAGCTCTCCTAGGGCTGGCCCGAAGGATTAGACTTTATTTTACGTGGCTAAGAACCAATTGGTTACTTAGCAACGGGACCTACAGCTTATTGCGGAATCCGAACCACATTATAGCGAGAAATGAATTTCTATCACCAGAAATAAATTCCTCTAACTCTTCATCAGCCGGCCGCGGGAACTGAACTCCGGCCCATCGAGTGACAGTCTGAAGCTCAACCGAGTCGGCCAACAAAGGGCTGTCTTTGTGCCAGGAAAGTCTATTATAAATGGACAATTACTGATAATGTATTATACAAACAAAGTAGAACTTGAGAAGGCATCCGATACATCAAGAACTCACTGAGCAAGTGATGGGATAATTCCACATCATAGGATTTGGGATAATTCCATTTCATAAGATTTAAAGTGAAGACATTGACACGTAAATTAGAAAAAAACCAATAGTCTGGCATCTATCAAAGTTCAGCACTGAGCTCTTAACTGTTCATCTCGGTAATGGTGGAAGCTGAACATGAATACATGACAGAAGGCTGGGTTATGGGGAAGTCCAAATAAATTAACCTGTGAGACATACAATCCCAAAAATACTGACAAGGTAGGGGAAGAATCTAAAAAAATTAGGGAAAAATGTGACTTAAGATCTGTGATAACAGAGTATAAGTGTAAAAGGGGACTCAAAATGTTCCGTGAAACTATAAACCACATTTCAATATACAGGATCATTATTCTTTAAACACACTGAGAAAAAATCAAATTACAGTCAACTGTTACTAACCCATTTTGGAAATCATCAAGTATTTTTTGAGCTGCTAGTTCCCCATTCTTCTCCTTGAAATTCTGAAAACCTGACCAAGATGTAAGGTAGCCAGTTATATCAGACACTGATGTCATGTTATCCACGTAATGCGTGTCATCTCTGAAAGTAAGAGAACCAACATATCAATTTGTAATCTTAACTTGCATGGACTGTCAGAATTATTCAGTTCAACTATCATTAATATAACTGTTTATAATTACAACACAATTGAACGGATCTGTCTAAGAGACAATGATTTTAGATATTCTATACTACTGGCTGGGCAAATTTTCTTAACTTGTCTTAACATATATTTCTATGTATACAGATACCACCCTACTTAAGAATATTCATCTTGCAAACATTCAGATATAGACACATTGGATCACATATTACAATTGTGTTCACAGTGCTCCCCTTTGCTGCCTGTAATTCAAATTTTTTGCGTGCCTATTCTGTACAAACAATACTGTATGTACAGTGTACTGTGTTTTAGGATGAAAAAACATACAGTACTGTATTGATTTTATATCATACTGTACTTAAATTAACTCGTTTGTAAGCAGGGTGGCATCTGTAATCTTCAAAATTGGACAGAAAACATTTTGAACACAAGACATTTCAAACTATTATACAGCTACAAGTGAAGTTTTCGTTAAAATTCTGAGCATCAAAAGCTTTCTGAGAATCAGCAAACATTTGGTTAACCAACCTGACAAGACCAGGATATGGGATGACGAATCTATCATCCGAGTAGGCTTCATCCACATCTTTTCGGGCACTCCCCCAGCAGCCTTCTGTTTCTACTGCATAGACCTTTGAAGTAAATAAAAAGTTATTTACAGTTTTTTCTCTGTTTCAAGTTGTGGGCTTCAATAAGAAAAAACTTTACCCCACTGGAGAGGTGATTAAACAGAAAGAATGCAAAGCATCAAACTATTTCTTGCAAAGGATACAAAAAACTACCTTAAGAGTTTACCTTGCTAAAATGTAATCATGCAAAATTTTCCAAAACTAAATTAGGTAAAAACCAACCCACATGAAAATCATGAATAGTTTAGTTACCTTGCCCCAAGCCCTAAGTGAATGACGTCCATTACAGCAGCCTTTAGCAATGCTAATGAAAACTGAAAATTACAAACATTTGGTACAACATTTAGCATTTCATAATGTACAAACTATTGCTTTCACCCAAGTGTAATTAAGCATTATTGTGGTGATCAGGCAACCCAATAAAAAATAACTACCAAAGAATACACAGTTGATCAAAAATTCATTGACTACTGTACCAGTAAGAAAGCCTCGGCTTACTTGTTAGCCAAACAGTTTTGAAGCACCTGAAGCTCAATTATTCACCTCACTTAAAATATGGGACCATAAAACTGTCTGAAAATTCTTTGTCCCTACACAAGTTTGTATAGTTTATAAAAACCTGAATAGTGAAATACCATGTGAACTGTCAACTATGTTAACTAGAACAGTACTATTGTAAGATGCTGCAACAGCTACAGTGACAACCTAACTGCAGTGTCCTGGATGCAATTACGAGCACTATAATAGTGTGCTACACACAAGAACCCCAGTTGCAGGTACACTTACAGTTTGGTACGCTGTAGATGGTTCTAGGGGTTATTTGCGCTGTAATTTTCACCCTCACTGTATTTTTCTCTACTTTTTAATTTTCATCTTTGCCCTTTGGTCCCCCCGTCCTTCAACATTCAATTTTGTCTTTACTTTGCTCCGATTTTCAGTGCTAATTTAAGAAAGAATCACTCAGGTAAGCCCTATGAGTCTGGAAATGCAACTCGGTGGTCTCATTGAACTAATTTATAACAAGTAAAACAACACTTATAACCAGTCAAGTCAAAGAGAGTCCAATCATCACAGCCATCCTCAGGGTACCCAAACTTTGTTGTGAGCTGGGAGATTCTGTGCTGTCTAGCCAAGTTTATTTTAATACCTGACTGATGGTATAAACGTAGAGGGCGAGGTACTGCAATGTGGGGCAACAACATTAACATTAACTGTTGGGTATATTCTAATCAAAGCATCTTTCATTTTCCTATGTGGAATACAACTAAATCCTATGAATACATAAAATGAAAACATACCCTCAAAATGTATCTTGAAACTGTATACAACACCACGGCAAATCTTAAGAGTTCTACATAAAACATTTAAAACTGTTTACACATAGATAACGAAAGAATTACAACTTACATGTTGAAGAAGTCCATACAAGTCATCTGAATGATGCTTATGAACAGGTCTTGGGAACAAGTAACCATAAAGGGCCAGAACACCACCTGAAAAAAAAAAAAGTCTTTTGAAAAGCTCACCTCTTAATAATGCACTACTTTTAATTCTGTATCACATAGCACCTCTGCTTAACAGAGACTTTGGTGGTCTGATAAGTAACACAGCCCATTAAGTAACAAGGACCCTATATCATTGCCTCCACTTGGAATTATTTTTAGATATTATTATTATCATTCAGTAGATGAAACCTATTCATATGGAACAAGCCCACGTGGGGCCACTGCACTGCCTTGAAATTCATGCTTCCAAAGAATATTATTGTGTTCAATATGAAGAAGTAAGGAGAAGTAAAGGGAAATAGAGAAAGAAGAGATCCCACTTATTTAAAAAGAAAAAAATTAATAAATAGATAAATAAGTAAAATGTATTAAAATGCAAGAATGGTATTAGGGTAGTGATGCACTGCATTTTTGCTTGAACTTCTGTAGATATCTTACAGTTGACAGCAATTCCACATAGTTCCTACACTAAAATAACCTGTACGTACTTCACAATTAAAATTCAATTTCGGAGATGTGTTGACAAATATATGACCTCTAAAATTAACGATAATAATGTAGCAGATAAGTATAGAAGTCCATTAAGTTGAGGTGTCACTGTATTTAGAACTACAAATAACTGGACACCTTAAGTTAAAACTGTGGCATACGCAGTTCCTCTAAATTAACAAGAAAGAAATACCACAAGATAAAAATAATAATAAAAAAATCCCTTTTCACTGCATCAAAAGTAATACAAACAGCCGTCCGGAATGTAACTCGTTTGTACAGATGGTGGTGTCTGTGCTCTTCTACTTGCCTAATGTTCACATCTGCACCTTTTCTTTAGAAGTTAAGTCCCTTAGCCTCCAACTAAATAGTTTTCCACAATGCAGCAGACCTGCACCTTAAAAAAGAGAGGCTAAAACATCGTACACCCTGACCAGTAGTGACCTTGCGGTAGCTGCAATATAAGGTAACCTGAATGTGTTCTTTGACCAAAGCATAGCAATCAAATACTGTTTATCCATATGCAACTGAGCAAGTACACAACCTTCTGGTGGGATATTACCAGTAATACTGAAGACACTTGATTATTATAGTATTATTGTATTACGTACGCCAGAGCACCAGCAACCTGTTGCGATTGTACCACAAGAGATAATACAGCTTTTCATGACTGGTCAACGATCTGATGTCAGACCTCTTACCCTAGGTGTGGTGCTTACCTTTTACACACACAAACATAAAATAGTCTGGCATGTATTTAACAGTCTTTCCCCTCTCTCTCTATACATCAGACAATGCTGGATTTACTACTTTTTCTTTTCCCCTACCTCATCAAAAATCCCAGCCTGTGGGTTATGACACTTAAACTATGTTAACGACCAGTCAACAGCTGGTTCCAAGCCTGGAGAAAATTGGGTGAGTTGAGTTTGAAAGTAATGGCACAAGAAATTGTAAAAAAACAACAGCCCCAAACCTGAATGAGTCCTCAAAACAAAATGGTCCAAAGAGAATGTGGATATTCGCTATATTCAAGAAGTATGGTATAAGTATCCACCCGTAATGACGGGAAATATAAATTCTGGTGGAGCAGTAGTGAGAGAAGACAAAATGAAGCAGGCATACTGTCAAGGAAGAAACAACAGAAGATGTGATAGAAATGGAGTACAGTGAACCCTCGCTACTTCGCGGTTCGACTATCGCGGATTCACGACTTCGCAGATTTTTTCCATTACGTATGTATATTATAAGAGAAAATATATAGCGGATTTTCCGGAAATTTCAAAAATAGTCGCGATATATGAAGACCCAAATATTTCATTAATTCCATTAATAATTATTAATATCTGCTAGTACTGTTGGTTCATTGCATTATGACATATAATTCAGTACAAAATGAAATTAAACAAAAAGAGAATGTGATCATACGATAATTCATTATAGTACTAGTAAAATTAAACTGAACATGAAACGCTAATCAGATGCAGTCTGACATTGTCATATTTGAATGGTGTAAGGCTGCTGATGGCTACATATATACTAATTATAAAATACAAGTGTAATGAATGTGCATCTTTTCCATTAATCTTTTGTACTGCATCCAATAATATTGTTTGTTGCAAAAATCACATCTTGAATAAACCTATACTACTACAACAAAAAAAGCATAAAGTAGCGTAAAGTATATTTGAATTTGAAACTAGCATGTAAGATGGGTTGTGATTGGTTCCATTGGTGATAGATGACGAATCAGCTCCCAAGTTTTGTAATCTCGCCTGTGATTGGTGTTTTTGACCGTTTCTCCGACCCGCAGCAGCTTCCTTGTCTCTGACCCGCAGCATCTTCTCGGCCACTTCGTTTCCCGCTCTCTCGGTAGATAGATGCTGTTTACATTACCAGTGCTGTGCGTGACAGTGTGTGTTTGAAGTTGAACTTTTTTTAACTTTGTTTAACCCCTACAATGGCTCCTGCGTTCTGCTTCAGCTAAGGCTGGTACTGAGCCTAAATGCCAACGGAAAATGATGACGATTGCTGAGAAGGTGACACTTCGATATGTTGAAGGAAGGGAGAAGTCACGCAGCCGTGGCCCGCCATTTTGGAGTGAACGAATCCACCGTTCGCTACATTAAGAAGGATGAGGCGAAGATTAGGAAGACGGCTGCCATCACCTTTTAGCAAGTCAGCAAAGCGAGTTGTTACGGTCGTAATAAAACGATCGTCCGTATGGAAGGTGCTTTGTCAATCTGGATTGCCGACTGCGGAAGAAGACAATAGCCTTGGATACTAACACCATCCGAACCAAGGCTTTGAGGTTGTATGAGAATTTCGCGGCAAAGGAACCTCAAGATGATGGCGACCACGCTGAAGAAGAAGAGGAAGACGACGAAGATGATGTAGATGAACCTCAAGCAGGACATCCACTGATTCCCAGCCTCAGACACGACGTTTTACCCCAGCAAAGGATGGTTCGCCAAGTTTCAGAAACGCCGCCTGAAAAGCGTTTCCCTGCATGGCGAGGCTGCTTCCGCTGACACGGTCGCTGCTGAAACTTACGCGAATGAGACGTTCAAGAATATTATCGCTGAAGGTGGATACAAGCCCGAACAAGTCTTTAATATGGACGAGAGGTTTGTTTTGGAAGAGAATGCCATCCCGAACTTTCCTGTTCAAAGAAGAAGCCAAAGCCTCTGGCTTTAAAGCATTCGAAGATCGTGTTACCCTCGTGGTGTGTGGCAATGCTGCGGGATTTTTGCTAAAGCCAGGGCTTATTTATAAGTCGAAAAACCCTCGTGCTTTGAAAAATAAAAATAAGAATCTCCTTCCCGTGTATTGGATGCATAATCCAAAAGCATGGATTACGAAGATGCTGACCTCCAACTGGTTCCACTAGTGTTTTATCCCACAAGTCAGTAAATATCTCTTAGAGAAGGGCTTGCCATTTAAGATCCTTCTCCTGTTGATAACGCTGGTGGACACGCGACTGATCTTTCGCATGAGGGCATTCAGGTTGAGTTCCTGCCACCCAACACAACGCCTTAATTCAACCGATGGACCAGGGGTTATCAGGGCGTTCAAGGCCCTCTACACGAAGAATACCTTGGCGGACCTCGTTGCGTGTGTGGATGCCGCCCAAGAAGATGAGGATGAAACATTCAATTTGAAGGCGTACTGGTGGCAGTACACACTGCCACGTGCCTTCAGAACATCCAGAAGGCACTGCAAGAAATGAAACCTGCTACCGTTAACGCGAGCTGGAGGAAGTTGTGGTCCGAGATTGTTTACGACGACGAGGGATTTACGCCTGCCGAGATTCAACACTCTGCAGTACGGAAATCTGTGCAGTTGGCTGCGATAATTGGAGGTGACAGGTTTGGCGACATGACGACGGAAGACGTTGACGAGTTGTTGGACTGCCATTCCCAGCCGCTAACTGACGCAGACCTCGAAGACCTGACAAAATCAGCCAGTGAGGAAGAAAATGAACCACAGGAAGAGACCCAAGAAGTTGTCGAAGAAACAGGCTTAACATTAGAACGGCTTGCCAAGCTCTGCAACCTAGCGAAGGAGCTGAAAGAATTGTCACAAGAATGGGACGAGGATATGGTTCGTTCTCTGCAGTTCTGCAACAAAATCGATGAAGACATGACTCCTACAGGATGCTCTTCGATCAAAAAAGAAGCAGCGGCAGCAACTTCTGATCACAATGTTCTTCCAGCCTCGCAAAAAGAGCCAGTTCCTCCTGCTACTATGCCTTCGGAAGAAATTGAAGAAGTGTCCCAAGAAGAAGTTGAAGAGGTGTCCCAGGAAAAGACACCTCAGTCTGAAGAGACGTAAAATACAATCATTGGCTGCACAGTAGAAGACATCATCAGCTTCATCATCATCATTTCTACTGTGCAGCAAATTCATTGCCATCATCATTCAAGTTTTTCTTCAACTTCTTTCATGGTGGGTACAGTAACAATCTTTATTTCTTTATATACTTTAATATTCTAACATTTTAATATTAGTGCCTGTTTTAGATTAGGTACTGTACATGCATTAAGTGTTCTGTACATTAAAGGGTGGTTTGTTAACAGTACATACGAGGAGGGCTTTATTGTAACTTCCAACTCTATCGTGGTGAGTAAAATACTGTACAATTGTACAGTACGCACCATAACAATCTTTCTATTTTTTATGTTAACTTACTGTTTTATTGCTTATCATTTGTGCCTGTGTACTGTATGTACGTATTGTAGATATCTGTACATTACTGTAAAGGGTGGTTTGTTAACAGTACTATGTAAAGGGAGGGTTTTAAAAGTCTGAATACATGTTAAATAAATACTGTAAATATGGTGTCCCTACTTCGCGGATTTTCAGCTATTGCGGCCAGTTCTGGAACCTATCTACCGTGATAAACAAGGGTTCACTGTATGTAGATGAAAGAATAATAAAGATTAAGACGATCTTCTGACAACAGGAAATGCATGTGTTATTGGTGCCCAGAGTTAGATTGGCTACTGATAGCATGAGTACCTAGACTAGATGGGAATTCACGTAAAAAGTGAACAAGATAAAAAAAAAAACTCATTTCACGGCTAACCCTACAAAGGAAAAATCTGATATAAAACTTAATGATGATGACAAAATGCTTTCTCAAAACCATCATTTAACATTAAAAATTAACATTAAACATGCATAACACCACATACACGTTCATACTAAAGAGTGCACACTCAATATGAAATGTGTAACACCACATAATCTACTTAAACTTTATGTTATAATCAAAGTAAAACATTTTCAAAAACCAGTTAGGTTAAAAATAAATTTTTAGGGGAACACAAAAAGGAACAATGCTCTTACCTGGTACAAGAATCCTATCAACTTCTTTGTAAAATGCGGGCATATCAAACCAATGGCATGCCTGGCTGGATGTCACGAGTTGTACACTGTTTTCTTTGAAAGGAAGTGCTTCTGCACCACTAACCCTGAAAAAAAAAAAAAAGGTTTGGTACATCTTGAAATAAAAGATCTGATATACAGGTAATATCACATCCCGCAGTTCCACAAAAATGATCTTAAAATGACAAATCACAACTGTAATAGCCACTTAAACTATTAACTGATAAGGTGGCAGTGTCAAAATGTAATGGACATACCATTTTTACAGGCAGCAACTGCCTGAGTAGCAAAAACTATATAAACACATTTGCTCCTGACCAAACACTTATCAATCCAAATCTAATTGTATGCTATCCATATTCACATCATGTGAACTGAACTTACAACTATGTTTAACTTACACAATGCACTACCTTAATTAACTGGGGAACAAGGACAGTAGAATGAAAAAGCGAAATTCACACAACCCGAGAGTAAACAATGAAAACTGATAAAATGCTAAAATACTTCAGCTTCATTAGATAAGCAGCAAATGTAATAAGCACGTATAAGTATGAATTGGCAATAGAAATCAAGCAAAATTTTGTATATAAGACTTTAGTAGGACCTAAACCTTACTCTATGGCTTACTAGTCCATCATCTGTCTAGCAAGGAAAAAAAACAGCCTTGGCAGTAAAAACCTTTCAATAACCCCCAATCAGTCTTCTCACTGATTTGAATTTTGATTATTCAAAAGAAATTTTGTAATATTTCACAACGCTATCATCATCTTGCGTTGCCATGCTACTACAGTCAACACTCTACTGCAGTTTCATATAGCGCTTAGAATAGGCAATTCTTCATTGCTGGGATACAAAACAAAGTTAGAACTACAGGCAGTCCCTGGTTTACGACGGGTCCGGCTTACGAAGTTCTGAGGTTACGACACTTTTCAAATATATTCATCAGAAATTATTTCCCCGTTTACGACGCATGTTCTGGGGTTACGGGGTTACGATGCGTCGTACGCCAATCCGATGGAGGAAATATGGCTCTAAACGGCAGAATAATAAAAATTTGGAGGTTTTTTGATGAAAAACTCAATAAAAATGCAGTTTACATCGTTTTCAATACTGTACACCCAAAGCATTAAAAGTAAAGTTTTCTTAGGATTTTTGACGATTTTTGACGATTTTTCGGTTTATGATGATTTTCGGTTTACGACGCAGCGGAAAACAGAACCCCCGTTGTAAACCGGGGACTGCCTGTATACCAATTTTCTAGTGTAGCACAAGAAAAACTACTAAAATACTTCCCAACATACAAAATGCATTGCCACTGATGTGAACACCAAACCAGCAAAAAATTAACAGAGGGGGGAGTAAACAGGAAGACGAGACAGGTAAATAAAGCAGGTACATACCCTCTATTTTCTTTTCCTCTTTGTAAATTTCAGCTTGAAACTTAGTGCTATATGAATGTTCGTTAAGATTCACAGAAATATAACCAATTAATTCTTTTGGAGGCAGCAACTTACTTGAAAGAAACCTTTGGATTAGATAAATTCTTGGTGGCTTCAGAAACCTGTGCTTCTGATATGTCAAGGCCTGTAACATTCCCAAAATAAGGAGCCAACACCTCTGTACTCTGGCCTGCACCACATCCTACATCAACAGCAGCATCCAAAGTTCCCGAGTACTGAGCAAGATAAGATGAAACCAAAGTAAGTAATACTACAACAACATGAAAATCCAGTATATTACAGTGGACCCCTGCCTATTTGAGGTTCCAGATTTGCGGCTTCATCAATTCGCGGATTTTTCTGTGGAACATATACGCATTATTCGCGGAAAATTTGCCTATTCGCGGTATTTTTCATAGAGAAATATTCGCTAATTACTGTATTTTCATATCATTTTCATGATTAAATGCATTTTTTGTGACGAAACATGATATTTTTATGATAAAATAAAGTTTTGTACATACTTACCCGGCAGATATATACTTAGCTATAGTCTCCGACGTTCCCGACAGAAATTCAAATTTCGCGGCACACGCGACAGGTAGGTCAGGTGATCTACCATACCCGCGCTGGGTGGCGGGAATAGGAACCATTCCCGTTTTCATGTCAGATTTTCTCTTCCACCTGTCTCCTGAGGGGAGGCTGGGCGGGCCGTGTCGTATATATCTGCCGGGTAAGTATGTACAAAACTTTATTTTATCATAAAAATATCATTTTTGTACATGCAACTTACCCGTCAGATATATACTTAGCTGATTGGCACCCTTGGAGGAGGGCAAGAGACAGCTAAGAACTAAAAAACGGGAAAACAACATATGTTGTAGGAATAAACAAAAACCATGGTTCTTACCTGATTGGGCAGAAGACTTCATGGATACTGTCTATGAGTCTGCATGCCTCAAGAGCTTCAGCGAGGAAGTGACCTAAGACTGACAGCCCTTCTGGATCATATCAATGGGGAAAAAACCCACTTACATGACAGAGCCTGTTATGGATCGTGTCAATGGGGATTAACCCACTTACAAGACAGAGCCCTCTACCTGAATCATATCAATGGGGGCTATCCCTCTTACATGACAGAGCTAGGTAATAAAAATACAAGGAGCTAACAACCAAACCGACCACCTGACCAAGCCTAACCTTGTTAGTAATACGAGATGAAAAAGAGAGAGAGACCTTCAACACTCTTTTTCAACCGACCATAAAAAACACAACAAACAATTAAAAATAACACTAAATTAAATAGGATTAGCTTCAGCTCCTTGACCCAGCACCGAATCCGCGGATACGTAAGCTCCTAGAGAGAAGCACTTCTCATATGTCACACGAACATCTCTCAAATAATGAGAAGCAAACACTGAGTTACATCTCCAGTATGTAGAGTCCACAATAGACTGGAGGGACCAAGACTTGTGGAAAGCTAGAGAAGTAGCTATGGCTCTCACCTCATGAGCATTAACTCTTAGGAGCTGAAAATGTTCGTCTTTACATGAAAGATGAGCCTCTTTGATAATATCCTTAATGAAGAAAGCCTGTGCATTCTTGGAAATTGCTCTTGAAGGATCCTTGACAGAGCACCAAAGACTTTCAGTGTTACCTCTGAGCTGTTTCTTTCTCTCCAAATAATGTTTAAGACTTCTTACTGGACATAGTGTGTGTTCCAGCTCCTGTCCTGAAAGATCGGAGAGTCCTTTGACCTCAAAACTCCTAGGCCAAGGTTTTGAAGGGTTCTCATTCTTTGCTAAGAAGAGAGGCTGAAAGGAGCAGATTGCAGAGTCCTTCTTAAAGCCTACAGAACCTTCCAAAGCTTGTAATTCGCTCACTCTTTTGGCAGAAGCAAGAGCGAAAAGAAACAGCGATTTCCTGGTTAAATCCCTGAAAGAGGCAGATCGAGGAGGCTCAAACTTGTTAGACATTAAGAACTTTAGGACCACGTCCAAATTCCAGCTGGGAGGTCTAGGGGACTTATTTTTAGAAGTTTCAAAAGACCTTATAAGGTCGTGAAGGTCTTTATTATCCGAGATGTTCAGACCTCTGTGTCTAAAGACTGAAGACAGCATGCTCCTATACCCTTTATGGTGGAAACCGCCAGGTTACATTGCTCCCTAAGGTATAGAAGGAAATCCGCAATCTCCATTACAGAGGTACTGGAAGAGGAAACTTTCTTAGATCGGCACCATCTCCTAAAGACTTCCCACTTCGACTGGTAGAGGCGCAAGGTAGAAGATCTTCTGGCTCTGGCGATAGCCCCCCGCAGCCTTGTGCGAAAATCCCTTCGCTCTAACCAGTCCTTCGACAGTCTGAAGGCAGCTAGGTTTAGAGCGGGAAGGTTCTTGTGATATCTGTCGAAGTGGGGCTGTTTGAGAAGATCGCTCCTGAGAGGAGCGACCTGGGAAAGTCTATCATCCATTCCAGTACCTCTGTGAACCAGTCTCTGGATGGCCAAAAGGGAGCGATCAGGGTGAGCTTGGTGCCCTTTGACGAAACGAACTTCCTTATTACTTCCCCTATTATCTTGAACGGGGGAAAAGCGTAGCCGTCTAGACCGTCCCAATCTAGGAGAAGGCCGTCTATAGCTACTGCTCTGGGGTCCGAGATTGGAGAGCAGTAGTTCTCCAACGTCTTGTTCCAATGGGTTGCGAAGAGGTCTATATGAGGTCTCCCCACAGGAACCACAGCCTTCGCAAACCTCCTGATGAAGGGACCATTCCGTGGGAAGAACTTGGTCTTTCCTGCTGAGAAGATCCGCTCTCACATTTCCTTTCTCCCTGAACAAATCTGGTGAGGAGAACGATGTTTCTCTCCCCGCCCACAACAGAAGGTTCCTTGCTGCAAGGTACAGGAGAAGGAATGAGTCCCTCCTTGCTTCCTGATATAAGCCAGGGCTGTGGTGTTGTCGGAATTGACTAGAACTACTGATCCCTTGACCAGAAGTTCGAATCTGGCAAGAGCTAGATGAATGGCTACCAGCTCTTTCATGTTGATGTGCCAGGCCCTCTGATCCGTGTCCCAGGTGCCTGACACTTCTTCGAGCCTAGTGTCGCTCCCCAACCCGACTCCACGCGTCTGAGAACAACACTAGGCGAGGGCTCGGCGGTTGTAGAGGAATTCCTAGACCCAGCTTCTTTGGGTCTAACCACCACCGGAGATGTTCCTTTACTTGAGATGATATGTGGAAGGAATCCGACAAGTCTTGGGACTTCCGATCCCAAGAATCTTTCAGGAAGAACTGTAGAGGTCTGAGGTGAAGCCTTCCCAGAGAAACGAACTGTTCCAGCGAGGAAATGGTCCCCAGCAGACTCATCCATTCCTCGCTTGAAGAACTGTCTTTCTCTAGAAAGTCTGTCACCTTTTGAAGGCAGCGTTCCCTTCTTTCCAGGGGGGGAAACGCTCGAAAACCCCGAGAATCCATCCGAATCCCCAGGTAGACAATTTCCTGCTGAGGAATCATCTGAGACTTCTCGAGGTTTACAAGAAGTCCTAGAGATTGGACCAGGTTTAAAGTCCGAGAAAGGTCCTCCAGACAACGGTTCTTCGAACTGGACCGAATTAGCCAGTCGTCGAGATACAAGGAAATCCTCACCCCCTCCAAGTGCAACCAGTGAGCTACATTCTTGAGAATGGTCGTGAACACTTGGGGAGCTGTGGAGAGTCCGAAGCACAGAGCCCTGAACTGAAAGGTTCTGCCGTCTACCATGAACCTTAGGAACTTCCTGGAGGAGGGATGGATGGGAACGTGGAAGTAAGCATCCTGAAGGTCCAGGGATACCATCCAATCTCCTTGCCGAAGAGACGACAGAACTGAAGACGTCATCTCCATAGAGAACTTCTTCTTTCTGACGAAAGAGTTCAGGAGCTCACGTCCAAGACCGGTCTCCACCCTCCCGAGGATTTTGGCACAAGAAAAAGACGGTTGTAAAATCCCGGGGAGTGAAGATCTTGCACCGGTTCTATGGCAGACTTTTCTAGCATTTGTTCGACGGCTAGAAGGGCTTGCCTCCGCACAGGATCCTTGTATCTCGCCGATAACTCCCTCGGAGTTGATGTCAAGGAGGTTTCGAAAAGAAGGGAATGAGGTACCCCTTCCTCAAAACAGAGAGGGACCAATCGTCCGCCCCTTCTGTGCCCAGGCTTCGGCGAACTTGAGAAGTCTGGCACCTACTGGAGTCTGGAGGACTTGATTTTCACTTGGACTTCCTGGAAGGGAGTCCTGAAGGCCTGGATCTTCTCTCAGGTCTACGCCTCCTAATAGACCTGGATCCACGAAAGGGCTCCTGAAAGGGGGGCTTATCCTTCTTAACAATAGGAGCAGCAGGTCTCATCCTCTTCGACGACTGAGCCAGCAGGTCCTGAGAAGCCTTCTCAGACAAAGAACGAGAGACTTCCTTCACAGTCTCTTGTGGGAAAAGATGGCTAGATAGAGGAGCGTACAAGAGGGAAGACCTCTGGGAAGGAGAGACCGATTTGGAGAGGAAAGCACTGAATACTGACCTCTTCTTAAGCAGGCCAGAGCCGAACAGGGAAGCGATCTCCATCGAGCCGTCCTTCACAGCTTTGTCCAGGCAAGACAACACACTGCTGAGGTCCTCCATACTGACTGAATCCTCCTCAAGACTTCTCTTGGCTAAGGCCCCAAGAGACCAGTCCATGAAGTTGAACACTTCCAGCACACGGAAAAGGCCCTTGAGGAAATGGTCCAGTTCACAAAGTCCCCAAGAAGCCTTGGCCGAATTAAGGGAGAGCCTTCTGGAAGAATCCACCAGCGAAGAAAAGTCTGAGCCAGCAGAAGAGGGGAGAGCTAACCCCATTGGCTCCCTAGTCTCGTACCACATTCCCGCTCTTCCCGAAAGCCTAGAGGGAGGCAAGGAGAAGACAGTCTTGCCTGCATCCTTCTTCGAAGAGAGCCACTCTCCGAAACCTTTAAGTGCTTTCTTCATGGAGATCGTAGGACGCATCTTAACAAGAGAGGAAGATTTCGAAGCCTTGGTGCTCGAGAGCATAGAACCAGGAGAAGGAGGAGAAGCAGGCTTGAGGGAATCTCCATACTCCTGGACTAGAAGAGCTGTCAACCTCTTGTAATCGGAAATTGTGATATCCTTAGGGGATTCGTCCTCCGATAACGCCTCCAGGCCAGAAGGAGGAGGAGAACGTCTAGAAGTAGAGGGGCATTTGTCAGAAGAAGAGCGCCTAGAAGGAGAGGAGCCTTTGTCCACTGGAGAACGATGATCCGGAGAGAAGCGCCTACAAGCTGACTGGCGCCTGACAGAAGAAGCAGCTCGAACTGAAGAGGAGCCCTTGCTGGGAGGGCGCCTAACAGACGAAAAGGAGGCTGGAGAGGAACTTCTACGAGGCGAACGAGCAGGGCGTTTGACTGAGGAGAAAGTATCTCCAACAGGAGAAGACCGACGACGGCGATGGCGCGGCGCCTGGGAGAGGCGCTATTCGGAGACGAAGAGCGCCGAGGAGAGAAGCGCCTACCAGGAGAGGAGCGCCTACCAGGAGAAGAGCGCCTAACAGGAGAGTAGCGCCTACAAGGAGAGGAGCGCCTGGACGGAGAGGAGCGCCTGCAAGGAGAGGAGCGCCTACCAGGAGAGGAGAGCCTGGAAGGAGAGGAGCGCCTGTTGCTGGAGGGGCGCTTAACAGGAGAAGAACGCTTCACAAAAGACGACTTGCTAGGAGAAGAAAGTCTCTTGGAGGACTTGATCGGAAGAGAGGCATCCTTCCGACGAGAGGAGCTCTTTGATAAAGAGCCAGCAAGAGCAGCGAGTTGAGCCTGGAGGCCTACCAGGATCTGCTTGGTGGAATCCTGAACACCAGAAGAAGAGGAGGAAGATCTACGAGTTCTCTTCTTGAAACAGAGAGCCTTCAGGAAGCGCTCAGGGCTAGAGTCCAGGCGTCTCCTCTAGGAGCCTTCCAAGTCCTCTTCAAAGGACGCGATTCCTCAGCCGAACTCCAACCACGTTTAGGAGACGAAGAAGCAGAAGAAGAGAAACACTTCTTTAAGATCCCTTTTCTACGGCGATCTAAGGCAGCCTGGGACGCGACAACAGGCGCTGCCGAAGGGACGCCTGACCGTTGGGAGCACTCTTCATCCCCCTTGCGGCTGTCGACATTCCTCCTCCACTGGGTCTGGGAGTTTGGAAGAGGTCTAGGCCTAGGAGCGATGCGGAGCCGGTCAGACGCCCCCTCCACTACACTGGGGACACTACACAAATCACTATCACTTCTCACTTTCTTTTCCTCCATAGCTCGCATCTGCAACTGCATCTTGCGGATCGTAGCCTTCATAGCAGCCATCTCCGACGACGAATCCACAGGTTCGACGAAGGGTGAAGGAGCTGAAACAACTGGAGTGACAGGAGAATCTGGAAGAGTGTTAGGATCTAAATCTACCTCCTTGAAAGAGACCTACTAGCGCTTCTAGAAGAAGCCTTCCTAACTCTGTCCTTCTCCAACTTGCGCATAAGAGTTTAACGCCTTCCATTCCAGTTCAGTGAGATTCTCACATTCAACACACGTGTTCTCAAAAGAGCATTCATTCTCCTACACCTAGAACATACAGAATGAGGATCTACCAAGCTTTGGTAGTCTCACCTTACAATCAGACCTCACACACACACTAAAACACCGTGCAACACTCTGATCAGACATTCTAAAAGAAAATACCAAAGCCGAAATAAAAAACAGTCCACAAAAGCGTATGCCAAGCCAAAGATCCAATACGTCACCAAAGGTCAGTCCAAAATAATCCTCAGCAAGCGAAAAATGAAAATCAAAGCAGAAGGAACCAACAACAGATGTTGCCGGAACCAGCGACAGAGAAAATCTGACATGAAAACGGAATGGTTCCTATTCCCGCCACCCAGCGGGCGGGTATGGTAGATCACCTGACCTACCTGTCGCGTGTGCCGCGCGAAATTTGAATTTCTGTCGGGAACGCCGGAGACTATAGCTAAGTATATATCTGACGGGTAAGTTGCATGTACAAAATATTAAAATACTCAGGTATCAGCATTTTTAGTGGTGTCAAGCATTTGCGGATTTTAGCTATTCGCGGGGGGTTGTGGTTCACATCCCCCGCGAATACCGGGGGTCAACTGTATATTTCATAAAAATGTTATTTTTCACAAAAAACGTACTTTCAGTGATCAGATCCTAAAACAGAACATAAACTGCTGAATTATTATAAATCCAGATGAGTTCACTTTCAACAGGATCAAGAATAAAAGACACTGACATGCTAATAAATCTTCCATTTCACAAATTGCTCATTCATGAACAGAGAAAACATGGAGACAACGTGTACAGTATAGAAGAATACATAAGAAAGGAAAAAGATTGATAACCAGCTATCAAATGCATACATACATGAGCAAACTGAATGGAAACTTACAGAAAATGGAGGAAATTCTGAAGGGGTCACATAACAAGAAGCTGAGATTATTGGCTGTAGTGCATCGGGAAGATCATAATACAGTATTACAAATGAAGAAGCTGCTCAGATATTGTTCCAAAGAGGGTTAACAGACTGATATTATGGTGATCATGATGATCAGGGCATGAGACGAGGAGACAGGAGCTGTCTGCGAAGTAGAAACAGGAGTGGAAAGACAACAGACAGTAGGAAGACCAAAAAAGTCAAGGAGCAGACATGCCTGAATATATGGACTAGGTGGAAATTCAGGCAGAAATTGCATAATCTAGGAGAGCGGAGAGAACTCATTTACAGGCTCATCATCATGGTAAAACATTAATAATGACAATTTTTCCTACTCCCTTTCACCCAGGACATGTGGTTTTACGTGTACACTGGCACCCTGATGCAAAACATCTAAACCTTCAGCATTTCTGTCATAATACCATGTAGTTTTTACATTGTTAAACTTTTTCTTGTCTTTTTGAAGCAAACACCAGTTGAGAAAGAAGCCAGAAAGTTACAGCAAAGAGGCGTGGCATTACAGCCTCTTTTCAACTTACATGCCTCAACAGTCAAAATGCTGACAGAAAGACAGTTTCAGTTACACGATAATGAAAACGAAAGGTCTTTCCTTCTGGAGACTGTGACTTAATGTCACAACAAAAGAAAATGGTTGCTGATGCTATTTTAACCAAGACAAAGCACTACAAACAACTGTCCAGTTACGGAGATGCTAGCAATACACCTGGAAGTTCAGGCAAGTATCATGCGATGAAAAGTGGGATAATTCAAACTCCAGAGCACCAAACAGGTGGCAGGTAACAGGCCAAGCTCTGGGGGCCACTAATTCTGAGAACCAATACTATACCAACGTGTAGCATATGCAGAGTTGATGTTTGGTCATACTGTAATACTAAGGACAGAAAATGAACTGATGTCGATGAACAAGGACCTACTTCATGCCAATACTTATGATCAATGACATGAGACTAAACACTGATGATAAGCTGCTAATGCAGACTGATGACATTGGAATAAGGACAACTGCTGTGCTGATACTGAGATTGTCAATAAACCAAACTGAATGTCAGTACTGAAATGACGGTCAAATTCTTTTAGAAGCAATTTGTCATTTGAACTGTTATCTATTTAAAACAAATTTGAAGTAATTTGAACATTTCAAAATATCATAAAAAATTATGATAAATGATAAATAAAATGCCATCAATAAGAAGACCATATGAATACCTAATGTTTCCTTGCCTGTCTCAAAATAGAGCTGCACGTCTCAGTCAATTACAGAAAGCAACTGTCTCCACTCAAGATGGGCATTAGAGAATGTTATTACAGACAAATAGTTCAACCAGAACACAGGCCTGAAGGGTCTGTTCTTATACACAGGATTTTCTTAAAAATTGAATCAGTGGATAATCTGTACAGGTATTAGTTTCCAATACTTGACATATGTTGTTGGCTGAAAGTTGGACAGTCACTAGATGGTTCAGCTAGTTGAACTGCCAAAAACAGGTTTTGACGTAGGAAAAACCTATTTTTGGTAGCCGCCATAAATCTTCAAAGAGTTACATTCTCACGGTCTCCCCAGGGTTCCATAAGACAGATCAACCAATTACAATGAATTCTCTTATACTTGGTCTTGGCCAGAACAGTGCTTACTGGCACCGTGATACAACATAAAGGACTCAGCGACTACCTTGACTCTACATCTCACCCACACAGATGTGACAACAGCATATGTTTAATTATAAGTGTTGTTCTGAATTCTCTGCATTCAGGGAATGGATCTTGTGGGTTACTGATCAAATATACAAAGGTCGTACAAGTATGACCAATTTGAAGACCAGGTAATATTCGTTCAATCCAACATTTGGCTTAATCTGTTTTATAATGTTGTGAGTCATTATTCCATAATGTCTGCCAATTACTAAAGATGATGGGTTTATGAGATACTGTAATATCAAACTACTGAGCGTAGCAAGTATATCTGATACTTATAGTCATAGGAATTACAGCCTTGCTTTTCAGCATCCTCATTGCAGGGACCCAACATATACAACCATTTATACTGGTTTCATAGAATTTATGGCATTAAAACTTTTTTGAACAAGTGGATTATAGGACAATAATTCTGAAGAGCTTGTAAAGCACTTCTAGTCACTAAAAAATTAAACATTTCTGTGGTGGCAAGTTTTTAAGAATCTAACTGCTGACCAAACTGCACGCAATTCTGTGAAAATGAGATGCATTATGGGGTAACAAAAACCAGCTCTTTTCACTTGATGATACTATTACAAAGACTACATCAGAGAAAGATTAGGATCTGTCTTTATAAACTGCATAATGTGGCTATTATGTCTGGCATGCTCTATTGTATGTTGTTTATGATGGTCAAGGATACATGCACAATTTTTGGACAGATGACGCAAGTGTGTACAAACTAACTTTAAACACAATCCGAGAAGAGGAGAATTATAGTGATGGAGGAAGTGTTTTTACATTTAGAGACTCAAAAATTCTGTTAACTCTGATAAAGAATGCAGGTAGATGACTGTCTATAAAAGTCTCCTTACTAATGAAAAGTATTTAGTTGGTGAGTCAGTATGGCTACTAAATTACAATAAGAAGAGAAAGGAGGCTTGCCAATTTAAACTTGGGTTGAATTCGGGAGGACTCTCATACTACAGTAGTGATTCTAAGTCCTGCATTGTAAACTTAATTTAAGATTTTTAATTCCAAGTCTGGTGCTCAGCTATGTACAGTATTTTGATTTCATAGTCTAATACAGTTAGAGCAGTTGCTTTGAACAGTATGATGGTTGATCTGTCCATTCTAAAAGTTGTATGTTAAAATTTATTTCATAAGGTTTAATTAATTTCCACTTTCAGCTGTTATGTATGAAATATGTGCTTTCCAGTTCAAGTATATGTCAAAGATTAAAACTAAGAACTTTACACTTTGGCTGATACTATAGCAGAAAGTTTCTCATTTTCAGTTCGTCATACGTCTTTTCCCATCTATCTCGACATAACATGACTGATTTAGTCTTTTCTGAAATTTTACAAGTCTTTTCCCATCTACCTTGACATAACATGACTGCTTTAGTCTTTCCTGAAATTTTACAGTCTTGAAATAAAGACAAAAGCTCAGGGTCTATTATCTTTCCTTCCACTTTTCCTGCAAGCGCTTCTGAAGCACAGGCATCTACTTTTGTGAAGACAATGTTAAGAATTAATTGGTCATGTTGTAAGCTTGAAGTGGTGTAGAATACAAGAGAAATGTAATAAAATTAAATGCATCATCACCACCATGTTTTTACGTCAGGTTTTCCCTGCACGAGGTTAGACACCCACATCTTAAGACAGTATTAGTATTAATAGTTACACCTCTTTGGAATCTCTTCCATACAAACTATCCTCTTAAGTTAATACAATTATTGCAATCACAACATACATAAATACAATGGACAAGACAGGTGGACGAGTATATTTACGATAAAAATCCTTGAAGTAATTATAACTTACCCCTTCTTTCAAGAAAGAAACAACATGTTCAATAAGACTTGTTGGAGGCTGTGGTCTAAATTTTGCATAAGCTGCTGCATGAGCTGTGCCTTCAAAGAATCTATTAGCCATGATTAACCTAGTGGATAGAAGAACCTGTAGAAGAAATTTTCACATCAATTACAGTATTTTAAATGGACATGACTCTTGAAACCTCAAAACATATTTTGGATGAATACTGCATATGGTTTGCATCTAAACAAACACAGACATTTGTTCTTTCGTCAATCAGAGAGGTTACATGTGATTTACATATACATCATCTGATACAACTGAATCGTTCATGATGACGGTAAATGTCGTAAATGTTACCCAAGTTGAAAGATGCCGAAAAATAAATTTTTCACTGAAAAGTTACCATCATCATATAATTTTTAAGTGGGCTCTGTGAAATAAGTTCTCTCCTCTGCCCTGTACTCTTTCTGCCAGAGCGCATATCCAGACTAGATCATTATCTATCCATTTACCTGTGTTTCCCCTACCCTTCTAACAGGTCTTTATGTTGCTACTTCCATTTCTACTAATTTTTCTGACCAACTATTCCTCATCACTTCCCATCAAACATCCAAACCAGTTCAATTTTTGAGACTTCACTCTATTCTCCAGCCTCTGGCAGCAAATTCCTCAAATGAATATATGTTGTATACAAATTATAATTATAACAATGATTTTCAAGTACAGTCTGTCAAACAACTTGAGAGAAAAGCAATTTGATCCAAATATACTCTTCTGGAAACAAAAAATCTTACAGAAATGTATCTCAATGACAGTCTAGTTCTCAGTAAGAAGGTACCTTGAAGATAAAACTGATGGTGATTAGCATGCTAGCTGTGGAGATGCTGCACTACTCATAATGATACATACCCATTAGAATACCTCTGAATGGTTTTAACTGAGTTTTCACAAGGCTTAAGAACTTGCCCAGATGCACATAGGTAAGGGTGTAAAACGCAGCTTCTGCCAGGAATGATCGTGACAGTTCTTTTAAATTTGACTGCTTTACTCAAGTCTGAAGCCTATCCAGTTCTTTTCTTTGTGCGCCCTGAAATTCAACTAAGCTCTATAAATACTTTTTTCCCACTAATAAAGTACAATAGTTCTTGTTTTATTAAATGCCTGTGATACCATTTATATTTGGTACATTTGATATTGTTAAAATTACACTTTTCCTACAAAAAGATATATTTCCAATATTTTAACAGTAAGTTACACTCTCCATTCATCACCATATATTCTTCTGCTGGTATTAATATAGCAACATCTTGATAATTAGCAGTATTTCGTCATTTGGGCAGTTGCCAAGTGGCAAACGACACTACCACTGCAATGAAGGATGGTGCACAAAAGTAAAGTAAGGACTTGCAAGTACTTTTCAGGCAGTGTTTACTCGTACGTGACTATGTGCCTAACATTTTGTAAATACACTATTTACCATTCATAATAGGTAACTGATTAGCCCCAACCAGAATCAGCTCCCAACATAAAATTAGTGTTTGTTTCTATACAAACCAAACATGCCAAGGGCAAAGACTCCATTCTTATCAGTCTAACTTTACTGATGGGCCTATTCTACACAGTAATACTATAATGCAAACTGCGGTTCACTAGAGCAATCTGAAATACAAAGCCTATGAACTTTATACCTGTATAATAATCAACAATGATTATTAATGAAATATATGATCATAACCTAACCTAAGGCACTGCGTTCTACCTGGCTAAGGGGGGCTTCACCAACCCTGTAATGTCCTTAACCTTGGCTAGAAGGTGTCATTCATGAACAGTACTTACAAGGCTTTGTTCTACTGAAACCTTCACTAGCCTGTCTTAAACTAGTGGGTCACGTCATGTTAAAGATCAAACCAAAAGGTATATTTCTAGGCTACCAGTATATCAGCAATGATAATCTGCAATGGAAGTCATGACAAAGAAAAGCCAATTATTTTTGAATAAGACTATGATATTTTAATTCACAGCTAAAGGCATTAACGCAATTACGCTTTTGTGTTTTACCCTCCTCCTATATCCAATAATTATGGAGGGCCCAGAGGAAAACTAAGGTTTTGGGGTGGGGGAATAATTCAGCGACAGCTGAAGCTCGCTAAGTGCGAGTACTCATTATATGAATGCATAGGTTCGCGTTGGAACCACTAAAGTTTTAGGGTTGGGGAACCAAAACCAAGTGGAATGCACCTGTCAGAAAGTTAGAAAGAGCATAAATCAAAAAATTATCAGTCTGAAGAAAATAGAGTTCACATTTAGGCTATCAAGAGCAACAATCACCACAACTTTCCCTGAGCTAGCATAACCTAGCCTAGGACACTAGGTCCTCACTAGTTAAAAAAAAAAAAAAGGTCCGTAAGCACTTTATAATTGAGTATGTGTTAGATATGCCTATCACCTGCCCAATTTGGCCAATGTCCAAGAACTAACAGAACTAACACCTTCTAAGTAGTAAAACACTAGCTCCGAGCGGAAGCTTAGTCCAAGTTTCCGACGTCCAGTGTTACTTGGGTGGGGCGGGGGGGCAAAGCCCTCTGGCAAGGTCAGGGTACGGCACCATAAGTTAGGTAAGGTCTGGACACGGCATTCTAGGAAAGGTTAGGCTTGTTTTCATCGGTGGAACCTGTGTCCATCATTCTCAACTGGTCGCCACCACTAAAACATATAGCCGAGGCCTGTAGGCCTAAGGAAGAGTGAAAAATGTCAATCTGAGCAACTGGAATACTAAAAATGTTTTTAAAAGTTTTAATATGCGAATATGATGTAGCCTAAGCCTTTTCATCATTCCATCAGTAGCCTAAAAACCTAAGTATTCATCTGCCTACTTAAAAAAACCGCAAAAATGGCACAGGATAGGCCTAGGGTAATTTGACTAGGCCTATTAGGCTACTAATATTAAATTAGGTCAAATATGGCCTATATTGGGATATATGCTTAATATGTCTGAGTAAAATAAAGCAGAAGTATTAATTTGTCACCTGAAATTAAACAACCAGCCGAATATGATCGACTCTACGCCTACGTAAAAAATAAAATAACTCTAGGCCTACCGAGGGTTATTTTGTCGAAGTAATGAAAACCTAACGAGTCTCCTCGGCCAGTTCTTGACAGACTGATATCAATAAACGGGGTTTTTTTAACAGTAATCTGATTACCATATTTGTTCGACGCAGGTTTTTATCTCAGCTCCTCCAAGTTCTGAAGTGGTTTGTTTACATGTATCAGCTGGGGCGGGTTCAGGTTGCGTTTGTCGCGAACGGAAAACAGTTTTCCTCTGCACGTTGGTTATTAGCTGCTATAAAAACCAAGTTCGAAAGATTAAGAACATGTAATTTTGCATATGCATGCTATAAAATTTTTACTTGATTGGTAAAACCAGTGCCAATAAACAAAATAACACCGAATATCAGCGAGAACGGAAAACAGTTTTCCTCTGCACGTTGGCTATTAGTTGCTATATAAACCAGGTTCGAAAAATACAGACCATGCACTTTTGCATATGCCTGTTATAAAATTTTCATTTAATTGGTAAAACCAGTGCCAAGAAACAAAATAATACCGAAATAGGTAAACCCACTCCCAATAAACAAAATAATACCGAAATAGAGGTCAATATTGCATGTAAGGAACCATTACTTGCAACACACCTGGCTGCTACCAGTTGCTAGAAAAACCAGGATCGAGAGATAAAGACCATGCAGTTTTGCATGTATCTAAGTAATTTACATTTCATTTGTAAATACCATTGCAAATGAACAAAATAATACCGAAAGTATGGGGCAATATTGCATGTAAGGAACAGTTGCTTGCAACACACCCTGCTTATACAAGATGGAAATCCCATCACTCATAGGTTATAAAATAAAAAATATATATATTTAAAGCACTCAGGTGCCATTTTCTTATACACTTGAACAAATAATCAGCTAATTCATCTGGAAATTGAGTATCAAAATACTATGGGAGGTGTGTAAGTATGTATACTCGTTCGTACAAAGCAAAAATTTATTTAGAAAATTCCAAATTTTACGCAAGCGATGCAGTTGGAGGCGTCCACATACATCTTGATGATTTAACTGATAATGCCGAGTAAAAATATGATCCTCTGATGATTCAGTAATCAAGAATAGCGTGATGCTTTTCTTGAGTTTTTCATAAAAAACCTGATGCAAGAAAAGACTAGCAAGAGTTAACAGTAAACACGTGAAAGTTTCCAGTATCTGAGTAAGTGGCTACTGACTATTAATAACCAGTTTTGACAATTACACTTGATTATCAAAACTTGAGTTCATGAAGACTTATTTCGAATCCATCACTCATGTCCAAAATGCTAGACTATGTGGTCTTCGAACAACTGGTTACTTAACAGCACATGGCCAATGTTTTGCCGGATAGCCAGTCGGCATTTAAACAATACTTTGGTTTGTTGGAAAATATGGAGGAAGGCAAACACAATATACTGGCTTTACTTGACCTTAATGCAGCTTTTGATACAGTTGTGATTGAACTATCTCTAAAAGATTTACCGCACTTTGAAAGTTTGGAAGACTACATCAAAAGGAGTACGCTAAAGGAAGTGTGTTAGATCTAATTAAATTTTGTATATATACATGGAGATTGTCAAATCCACTCCACATAAGTAGGGTTAAATTCAAAGTGAATGATGTTTTTGCTGGTGTTAAATAATAGGTAGCACTGAAAACTATAATTCAATATAAATGAAACTGAATTTACGTTAGCGGGAAAGAAAAATAAGTTCTACGATAAAGTTCAGGCGATTAATAATAATAATCTGGATGACTGTTCCATTAGGATGAGCAAACATAATAATAAGCTGCAAAATATAATAAATAACGGGGCAATATTAACAAGGCTAGAATAATGTTTAAAATGTGTTATGACTCATCGAGCGGGCGAGTATGTGTACGTCCATGGTATTTATATTTGCTGTGCATCACACAGCCGTAGAATGGTGTCAACACTAGACCATTAAAAAACAATATTTACAGATGGCTTCATGTTATCTGAGCAATAATGCAAAGATGCACTTCGAAAGCTGGTTTCTAAGCCTTCGTCTCTGCATCAACAAGACGGTACCCCATAAGCGTCAACTTCATGACAGGATTGAATATACCAAGTCTTTCGAGAAAAAAATGAAAGATTTTCTGATTTCTGAGTGTTTTATGACAGTGTGGATTTGACAACCAATATGGAGTGCGCAGTACGGTTCTTCCAAAGGGTCCCATAGCCTACTGCTAGGTCTAAAGGATACGGCAATTTTATGACCTAGACCTACGCCTACTGTAAGTATGTGGGTCGACGGTCTCGAAGGGATAGGCTGCCCATGTCTAGCACAGAACTATGGGCAGAGAGAGAGAGAAGCAAAACAAACCTGCCCCTTGAAGAATGGACGGCTACAACTTAGGTAAGAAGTCATATCTAAGGAAACATGAACTCTCTCTCTCTCTCTCTCTCTCTCTCTCTCTCTCTCTCTCTCTCTCTCTATATATATATATATATATATATATATATATATATATATATATATATATATATATATATATAATATATATATATATATATATATATATATATATATATATATATATATATATATATATATATATATATATATATATATATATATATATATCACATCATCTAAGTTCGGTCTAAATAAAACAACCTCATCTGTCGGTTTGACCAAACTCTGTAAATCCACAATGTAACATAAAAAAACTTCATGAAAAGGCTTAAGCTTTAAATAGCTTGCAAAATACCTACAGCACGCAATAAGAAAGGCTGAAGGCTTCTATCAATGTCTTCCGCCGGAACGAAAGCATGTTTAAAACAGGTTTATGACCGGAAAAAAACACCCATGAAAATGCGGATTTGTAAACCTTTAGTCGCATAACTCTCAGGGCAAAACATGATGTCTTGGGCTGCAAATTACCGGTATAATATAAAATAGGGAATTAAGCAAGGGAATAACACACACGCACACACACACACACACACACACAAGAGATAATAGGGCAAGCAATCATGTCAATGAATAACGTCAAAAACTAAAATAGAAATTAACATAAATATTGTGAGGTGGCAACAGTTTTTTTTTTCAGCTCGGGTACGCAAAGTCAGACTAGACTTTATTTCATATATATATTTCTTCACTGTTATATCAGTGACACAGAATTTTTTTCAAATGTGGCTATAACATCTGAAAATGTATCAGTAAGTGTTCGTATATCTTCATGTGTTTTCTGCTTCCTATAAAACCATACCCCATAGGAGGGTAATGCCAGGCATTACTTAAGGTTCTTTGCAGCCTCCCTTCGGCCCCTAGCTGCAACCCCTTTCATTATTTTTACTGTACTTCCAGTCATATTCTCTTTCTTCCATCTTACTTTCCACCCTCTGTTAACAATTGTTTCATAGTAAAACTGCCAGGTTTTCCTCCTGTTACACCTTTCAAACCTTTTTCCTGTTTCCCTTTCAGCAATGACTGACCTCATAGGTCCCAGAGATTGGCACTTGACCAAAATTCTATAATTCTATAAAACCATAGAAACCACACAATGCCAAAATACCCGAGGGATAGGTGTCGTAATTGATGTGCAAATGGTCTCTGGACTTGGCCTAACCATAATTGTTGTTGGATTCGGCTAGATTTGTGCCACCACGACTTGTGCTTACTGAACGCGCCACATAAAAAAAAAATAAAATATATAAGTTAGGAAAGTCTCGCATAAATCAGGCTGCACATAACCTTGCTTCAAAAGCAAGACGATGTCATATCTTTTAACATACTTTGCTTCTTTGTCTGTACAACAAGAGTTATTCTTATTATTATTATTATTATTATTATTATTATTATTATTATTAATGAGAGGATGAACCTTATTCAAATAGAACAAGCCCACCACAGGGGCCACTGACTTGAAATTCAAGCTTCCAAATAACAGAGGGCAATAGAAAATACAGAAAGAGGAACAGATCAGTTATTAGGAAATAAAAAAACCAAAAAAACTAGTAAACAAATAGATAAAAATGTAAGTAAATCATTACAAGGAGAGTTATTTTAGGACGTGCACCGTCTTATCTGCCTCTACCGCAACGCCTTGATAGATAAGATAATGTTACTACTAATCTTTGAACAATTCTTTGTACTCGAAAGTGTTGCTGAAACTGCTGTGTCATTTCAAGACAGCTTAAATTTTGTTGTGAGAGGTTTAACAAATATTGATTTCGAGATGGTTAAAAAGAATACAAGGGGAAAGTATAGATACACTTTCACTTGAATCGAACGTATGAACCTTTTGAACAGAATATGTTTTGTCTCGATGAGAGAGAGAGAGAGAGAGAGAGAGAGAGAGAGAGAGAGAGAGAGAGAGAGAGAGAGAGAGAGAGAGAGAGAGAGAGAGAGAGAATGCTTTTTCTTGATGAGAGGGAGAGAGAGAGAGTGAGAGAGAAGTATGTTTTGTCTTGATGAGAGAGAGAGAGAGAGAGAGAGAGAGAGAGAGAGAGAGAGAGAGAGAGAGAGAGAGAGAGACTGTTCCGCAAATGAAACAGATGAATGCTGATGGAATGGGCTCCAACTTGATTCCTTTGTAGATCCAGATTAAGAATTAAACTGGGCATAACCATATACAGTAAGCCAGAACATTTCTATCGTCAATAAGCAAACTACGGTAACGACAGATATAATGACGGAGAAGAATGATGGAAAAAAAGGCGCGAGATTTTGAGAAAAAAAGTCAATGTTAACGCCACAACTCAAATCTTAAAGGGCAAGTTAAATATCTATATTTATCTATAATATTTTAATAATAAACAATCAAAGATACCAAATAAAAGTGTGCGTTATAGAGTTTAGGATAATACATATAATAATACAAGCATCAGAAATGCAACGCAATGAAGATGAACCGACAATAATGGAGTATGTGACTTTTTTTCCACAGCTGCGTATATGATGAACAAAATATTCTTTGGAAGCTTGAATTTCACGTCAGTGGCCCCTGTGGTGGGCTTGTTCCATATGAATAGGTTCATCTTTTCAATAATAATAATAATAATAATAATAATAATAATAATAATAATAATAATAATAATAATAATAATAATAATAATAGGAAGCTTGAATTTCAAGTCAGTGGCCCCTGTGGGTTTGTTCCATAAGAACAAGATTCATCTTCTGAATAATAATAATAATAATAATAATAATAATAATAATAATAATAATAATAATAATAATAATAATAATAATAATAATAATAATAATAAAAATACACAATGAACTTCTTTATTATTATTATTATTATTATTATTATTATTATTATTATTATTATTATTATTATTATTATTATTATTATTATTCAGAAGATGAACCCTATTCATATGGAACAACCCCACCATAGGGGCCATTGACTTGCAATTCAAGCTTCCAAAGAATATTATGGTGTTCATTTGAAAGAAGTAACACAATAGTAAAAACAGAAAGAAGAGATCAATTATTAGAAAAGACAAAATAAATAAATAAATAAATAGATAAAAATGTAAGTGAAATATCAAAATACAAGGAGGATTGCTTTAGGGTAGTAATGCATTTCATTACTAACCTGAGGCATTTGCTGTAAGGGGCCTAATTTCTGTCCTCTGATAATCTTTTAAAACTTCATTATTTGGCTGCAATATTGTCACTGTTTAGAATTCAAACGCAGACAAACAAACTAAAAATAACTATAATTCAGGTATGGTATCTGCAAAACAGGGAAGGTTTTCTTTTCTTAAAAAAAAAAAAAAAAAAAACTATAATTCAGGCAAGGTATCCGCAAAAAAGAGAATTTTTGTTCTAAAAAAATATATATATATACACATATATATATATATATATATATATATATATATATATATATATATATATATATATATATATATATATATATTATATATATATATAGATTTCAGGCATGATATCTGCAAAAAAGGGCAGATTTTTTCTTAAAAAAACTATAATTCAGGAAAGATATCTGCAACAAACGGAAGGTTTTTCTTCTTAAAAAAACTATAATTCAGGCAAGGCATCTGCAACAAAGGGCAAGTTTTTCTTTTCCCTCCAAAAGGGCGCAACAAGGATGAAACCTAATGGAGTCAAGAAAGCGTCTATCCCAAAGTTTGGGTAATCAATTTATCCTCATTTCGCGTCGCTATTTTTATCAAGTTGCGACGGTGTTCGGCTGAATAATGGTAGAGTTTTACTTCCCAAGTCTTTGCCATAATGACGAATTTAACCTCTTTTTTTTCCATTTACACTTATGACGATTGACTGATTTATAGACATACATGCCAAGCACTGGGGCAACTAAGGGCATTCAGCGCGGAAACGGGAATTGACAGTGAAGAAGTTTGAAAGGTGTAACGGGAGGAAAACCTCAAAGCAGTTGTACTATGAATCAATTGCTAGAGTGGGGTTACAGCAGCTTATTATTATTATTTACAGTGAATATTACGTTGAAAGAGACGAACATATATTAATAATAAAAATAAAATAATATAAATAAAATCAATAAGCACACAAATAAAAGCTTTAAATTATTATTACAATTTATAATGAATGATACGTTGAAAGAAACGAAAATATATTAATAATAATAATAAAATACAGAAATAAATTAAATAAGGCAACGAATCAGACAAGGTAGTTGAAAGGTCTCTCCCTCGTCAACTCTCGCTTTCAATCTGGATTTGATCTCTCGTCTGTCGTCGAGTCCTGCGAAACCAGGTTCATATATCGGTTTCTTCTTCTTCTTATTTCTCCCTCCCTTTCTTCTTCTTACTGTTCTCCTCCTCCTCCTCTTCTTCTTTTTCTTCCTCCTCCTCCTCCTCCTTCTTCTTCTTTCTCCCCCTTTTCTTCTTTCTCTTCTTCTTCTTTCTCCCTTCTTTTCTTCTTCGTCTTCTTCTTCTTACTGTCTCCTACTCCTCTTCTTCTTCGTCTTATTCTTCTTATTTCTCCCTCCTTTTCTTCTTCTTCTCTTTCTTTCTTTTCTTCTCCTTCTTTATCTTCTTCTTCTCCTCCTCCTCCTCCTTCTTCTTCTTCTTCTTCTTCTTCGAAACCGAAAGGCCGTCTTTTCCTGACATCTGTCCCCGCGTGCCACTCACTGTCAAAAACATCCTCCGCGGAGTGACTCCTCCTTCTTCTTCTTCTTCTTCCCGGCCACGCCCCCGCAATTTCCTCCGTGTAAACTCTTTCCCACTCCCCCCTACCCCTCCAACTCCCTCCCCACTCCCGATAACTCGTCCGTCGGCTAGTTGTTTCGGTAGTTAGGGAGTAATAACATTTGGCTGTACGTCCCGATAAGAAGACAAAAATAAATTTGATACATTCACCCAGTCCTTACGTACTGGAGAAACATTCACTCAAAACTTTACTATTAATCCTTAGCCATCGGAGAAACATTCACTCAATCCTTAAGTATTGGAGAAACATTCACTCAGTCTTTAAGTATGGGAGAAACATTCACTCAATCCTTAAGTATCGGAGAAACATTCATTCAGTCCTTAAGTATTGGGGAAACATTCACTCAATCCTTAAGTATTGGAGAAACATTCACTCAATCCTTAAGTATTGGAGAAACATTCAATCAGTCCTTAAGTATTGGAGAAACATTCACTCAGTCCTTAAGTACTAGAGTAACACTCGCTCAGTCCTTAAGTATAGGAGAAATATTCACCCAATCCTTAAGTATTGGAGAAACATTCACTCAATCCTTAAGTATAGGAGAAACATTCACTCAATCCTTAAGTATAAGAGAAACATTCACTCAATCCTTAAGTATCAGAGAAACATACACTCAATCCTAAAGTACTGGAGAAACATTCAATCAGTTCTTAAGTATTGGAGAAACATTCACTCAATCCTTAAGTATCGGAGAAACATACACTCAATCCTAAAGTACTGGAGAAACATTCACCCAGTCCATAAGTATCGGAGAAACATTCACTCAATCCTCAAGCATCAATCCTTAAGTATAGGAGAAGCAATCACTCAATCCTTAAGTATCGGAGAAACATTCACTCAGTCCTTAAGCATTGGAGAAACATTCACTCAATCCTTATGTATTGGAGAAACTTTCAATCAGCCCTTAAGTATTGGAGAAACTTTCACTCAATCCTTAAGTATTGGAGAAACATTCACTCAATCCTTAAGTATTGGAAAACATTCAATCAGTTCTTAAGTATTGGAGAAACATTCACTCAATCCTCATGTATCAATCCTTAAGTATTGGAGACGCATCCACCCAACCCTCAAGTATTGGAGAAACATTCACTCAATCCTTAAGTATAGCAGAAACATTCACCCAATCCTTAAGTACTGGAGAAACATTCACTCAATCCTAAAGTATCGGAGAAACATACACTCAATTCAGACAATCCTTTCCAAATACTTTTGTTTTCACTTCGAATTCGTAAGCATAATCTCTACAGACACCTTACACCTTTTTTAGTATCATCATCATATTCTTCTTGTGGGCGCCCTGTACCCTCCCGCCCTCCCCCTTACCCGCGC